>NC_072380.2:34725075-35028106 GCF_028885625.2 Pongo pygmaeus | reverse complement strand
TATCCTCTCCTCCTATCTATAATCACCCCTACCCAATGGAAAGAGATGGAACTTTCTCAATTGATGAATTTGGAAGAAGTACTTGAGTGTGCTTAGTTCTGCTCTTCCTGCTCTCCACTTTTGGCCTGATCTTGTCAATAAGAAACTTCTATTTTCTAATAGACAGTTCCTTGCAAGGGAACTTCAAGTTTCCTGTTTTTCCTGTCATGGGGATGAAGCATTAACAAGATCAGTATATCACAGGTATCACATCACGTTCTCCAGATTTGCACTGTTTTGTAGTAATGAAGCTACTATTTTGTTCTCCATCTCTCTGGTGTCTCCATCTTTCTCTCAATCATTTTGGAATTTGGAAAAGGAGGATGGATGTATTTATTGGTACCACAACATCTCTTTCACTTTGTGAATGGAATGTTTAGATACCTGCTGTGGTTTAAATGTGTCCTCCAGAGTTCAGGTACTGGAAACTTAATCCCCAGTGCAACAGCGTTGGGAGGTGGGACCTAATGGTTGTTTAGGTCCTGAGGGATCCACCCTCATGCAGAGATTAATGCTGATTATGAAAGAACAATGTCTATGGTATTATTTTACAGAAACACAAAATGAACCAAGACAATACCATAAAGATAATTTCAATGATTTTCTGTTTTCTTTTGCTACATTAATAGACTCTTAATAACTTTTTGACTTCAGGCAAACCAGGATAAAATTAAAAGGAACAGTCACACAATTAGAAATTGTTCTTTTTAATATATGTTGATTTGAAGTTATGAAAGTTAGAAAATAGTCTTAGGAAAGAATTCGCAAACAGAGGGATGTGGGTCAGGAAACCCTACATGCATTTACAAGAAATGTCAGACTGAGAACAAACTGACATTTACTTGCTATAGCCTCTGTCTACTACATTTTCATTAATAACAGTTTGAAGAAATTTATGTATTTTTAAAAAGTAGGCACACTTGCCAAGCCTTCTGCAAGGAGAGTCATTTGCTTCCCTGGTTACATCTTTAATACCAGTTTGTTCTCCATGCACTGAAAACAATCCTGCTCCTGGTGGCCTCAAACCCTGTCTTTTGACTCTGATTTTCCTCTCCCAAAACCTCTTGATTGCCTGACTTTGCAGATCCCTTATGTCAGGTCAAGTTTAGTCTACATCTTTCTTCCCAATACACTTGGTGCTTTCAACCATCTCCTGATTTTCAAGCTTTATCAGTCAGAGACAATTCTTTTTCTTCCTCTTTATATACCAAACACGTACAGCCAATAATAACCTCCTCCTAACATTGATACCTCAAACACTTCTGGATATGAGCCTAGGCCCTCTACAAATTTGGAAGGGTTAGCGACTACTTTTGCTATATACCCAACACTTTAAAAATGTTATGATGCTTATACCAATACAAAAGTACATAAGGACAAGGTTATTCACTGCAGCATTCTTTGTAAATGCAATATATTAGAACAACCCAAATGCCATAAATAGGAGAGCATTTGAATAAACTAAGGTGTAGCCATACAATAGAGAACTATGCAGCAATAAAAAAGAATAAGAAGATATCTTATTAAGTAAGATGGATGAATTTCTTGGATGTATTGTTAAGTGAAAAAAAATCAAAACGTATAAATATCTATGGCATGCTACTTTCATTTAAGAGAGAGGAATATAAGAAAATATATATATACCTAATAACATATGCAAAAATAAATATAAGAATAAACCAGAGACTAATGAGATAAGTTACCTAGGTGGGGAAGATGACATTAAGGTAAAAAGAATGAGTAAATGAAAATGGGATAAAAGGATTGGCAGGAGTCATACTTTGCTGAGTACAACTTTTGTTATAGCTCTGATCTGTAGAACATATTCAAAAATGAATGAATGAAATTAATTCATTGCTAGATAAATCATATAACCATATGTGTGTGTCTATATGTGTGTGTGTATATATGTATATATATAGCCATGTGTATATGTGCATGTGCATATGTATGTGTTTGTATTATACACATATTTCCTAAAAGTATTTATTGCAAACACCTAGAAGCAATAATATCTTAGTAGGCATCAGCTCACCTAGCATATGGATCTTGATTTCTAAATGCAATTTCCCAATAAAGACACTAGGACTCCTTGGAGAAACAGCTGATTCCAAAGTTGAGCAGAAAAAGTACAAGTTGAGCCTGGAATTTTTGTGGTTACAGAAAGTAAACAAGTACTCAAAAAATGATGGGACCATGTTCAAACAACTCAGTGTCTAATTTGACATAACTCTCAATGGTCAAATCTAGGAAGATTCAAGCAAAGAATATACACTGATGGAAAGAGATTATAGCCCATATAATAAAATAGATGTACATGAGTCCATACTGATGTAAGTAAATAATTAAATAAATAGATAGGGAAGAAGAGATAGTTCTTCCTTACTAATAAAATTCCAATTAACATGCAGGAATAGTGAAAAATAAGTCACCATTAGGTAGTCAGCACATAAGCATTGCAGGCAGGAATCATGGATGGATAATAAAATTAGTGGACAGAAGTATGAGAAAAGGGACACTTGTATGGTCACAAAATATCTCACCATAAGACATTCATTACAAAGAAAAAATGGTCACCTTAACAGTGATAAAATCTGGCAGGCCCATCTTCATCAAGTGATCAAAATTAATATCACAAATAACAAGCCATAACATCATGTTCTCGCTGTTTTGTTGTACTGAGGAGGGCTCATCACACAATCATCACAATGCTACACACTAGGCTGCATTCTTGACAAAAATGTGTGATCTCAATCTAATTATAAGAATAAATCAGCCAAGTCCAAATGGAAGAAGAGTCTAAAACATAAATTTTTAGTACTATACAAGTCAAAATTGTTAAGGTCATGAATGACAAAGAAAGACTGAGAAACTACCACAGACTGGAAATCACTAAACAGACTTGAAAACTAAATGCACTACCAAATTCTGAATTGGATCTTGGACCAGAAAAAAGGATATTAATGAGAAAATTGATGAAATTTGTATAATACACATACATTAGTTAACAATCTCTAAATTTGAATGATATCAATGCTAGTTTCCTGGTTTTGATAATTGTAGTATGGCTATGGAAGGTGTTAACATCAGGAGAAGCTGGATGAAGAAACTTTGTGTTACTTTTACAACTCTCTAGTAAGTCTAATATTATTTCAAAATAAAATTCTAAAAAATTCTATACTTCATCCTCTCATTAACACTATTGTGTAGATATTACTACCCCCACTTCATAAATGAAGAAACTGTAACCCAAAGAGAAAGCACCAACATTAAGGTTGCTAAACAAATGAGATGCTGTATCCGAGTTTATCTGACTACTACTATCAACAGGTATTTTCAATATACTACACTGCTTAATCTTTCCTTGGTTATTTAATTCTAAAATTAGATGGGCTCGGTGTCATCTCTTACTTATGGTACAGACAATAGTAATAAAATATTCCTGCTTTAGATAGACAACAGAGGCCAAGAATAATTGTGTGATATTACAACAAATTGAAGAGTGATTGAGGACATGAACACTTCCAAACAGACCTAGAATTAAAACCAGCTTACCAAATTAATCAGAGAAAACAGTAATATCTCTGGAATCTTTATGCTCTATATTAGATGACAAATTCTTTTAGTGCAAGGGCAGTCACTTAATGCAGAGTATAAAGATGCTGTTGTCTACCTTATCTTGAACAGCTAACATTTTTCAGGGATCTACTATATAGCAGACCTCATACTAAGAGCTTTATATAATACAGTGTTGCATTTCTTCTTTGCAGTCTTCCATGAGTTAGGAACCGACATAATCTCCATTATCTCAGAAAGATATGTCATGGGCTAGGTATCTTGTCTGATGGGAAATTTAGATCCTGACTTTCCATCTGACTACAGAGCCCATGCTCTTCCCAACTGCCCATAACACTCAGTGTAAATGGAGGATAAGTGCATTTAACTGTAATATGTTGTTCTCTTCTTCCTTTGGTATCTTTGAAAACTCAGTGTGCTTCTAGGACACATTTATGACTGCTGGTTTCCTGAAAAGGTCAGGCTGTGCCCCTGAAGGTGCATTTTTCCATCACACACCATGCAAGCATATCTCTTCCAGCTCTGTCGTTTATTGTTATGGATTTCCTATATTTTCAATTATGTTCTTTTTTCTTCAGCAGGTTAAATCAGATTTGACAATAAAGGGTTAATGAAATGATCTTGGTGTAATTACTCATTATAAAACATCTCCCTCTTGGTTGAGGCCTTATTTGGGGAAAAAAAAAAAAGTCTCATGGTGCAGCAGCAACAAAGGAAGCTGATAAAGGAAGGGAGAGCCGCCTATTCTTTAGTGAGTTTTATTGCAAATGGAAAAAGCACGTTACTTGTCAAAGGCGTTATTAGGAAACTCACTGAAAGATAAAAAGTGGAACCAAAAAAACGAACACCCCCTGAAAAAAAAAAACGCGCTGCTTTGCTTTTTCTCATTGCTCAGGAATGTTTATATTTGTTTAAAATGACAGTTTGAAATGTAAGATGAAAAATGGCTGGTTGACATGAGCCTTTGTTTTCTACTCTGTGCCTATTTTATCTGCATGCACTGTATATGTATAAATCTTGCCAACACTCCCTCCTCCCCTCTCTAAAGTGTCTTGATAATGACATGATTGGAACGCTTAGAACTCAAAGTTGTATCTTAATTGAAAGAGAAAGAAAAGGAAAACATTAAAAAAGACAGCAATAATAAATATCTGGGGTTGTCTTTTACCTAAAGTCAAATGGATTTACTCTATACTTAATCTTTATTACCTAGTCATTTTGTGGAAGATGTTTTGGTTGATGCCTGGCTTTCTTTTTCTACAGCAAAAAGCATTTATGTAACTCAAGCTGTTAAAATCATGCATAGAAATGCCAAGGTTTTGAGGTTTTGCCTCCCTCCGGTGTGGAAGCATAGTACATCGCCATCCACGAACCTGAAGTCATCAAATCCCTTTTTCCACTGATAAATTGGTGCTAAATGAAGCTGCATAAAAAAGCAAAGATCAAAGCAGAAAATCTCAAGAGATCCGTGCACTTCATATTTTAGACAGCTTTCTACATAAAATTACTTAGGAGTAGATGGCAGAAAAACACTGGGTTCCAGTCCTATCTCAGCCCTTATCTGATTTGAATACTAGAAAAGCTTCTCACTAACACCTTTACCACAAGTCTCATTGCATTTTAGTTTTTAGTTGTACAGGTGTCTTCCTAAAAAGCAAAGTTAATCATGACGTTTCCCCATACGAAAGAATATTTTAATTACCTGAATACAAAGAATAAAATTAAAATTGTTCAGATAGACATGTAAGGCCCTTCACAACTGTAGACTCTTCTAGAATCTTACCACTTGTTTGTCATCTTTGTCATCTTTGACAGGCTTCGAAAAGTGGAATAGGAGGGTCCGTAGCCTTTGACAGGGCTTGGCAGATTACTCGGTGAGTCAATATGATTCTTTTCCTGGAGTTTGTGTTAGGAAATCTGGAGGGAAATCATCAAATTGTTAACAGAAAAGTAAGTGGACAGATAAAGAGGTAGATTTGAGTTAATAGTAAAGAGTTAGAATAAAAATTGTGAAGCTTTGCTGCAGAGATTTCTAGAGCTGTTTAGGATTCAAATGATTGACTTGTCCAAGCTCAGAGACTTTAGTTTTGCTACTGTTTCTGCTCCTTCTTAGCTTGGATGCTTTGCTTTGCCTGGCTTCCCTTGAAATCTATGCATATGGCTGAAATCCTTGTTTACTTATTTACATATCTATCTTTAAAATAAACTCTACATAGTTTAAGGTAGTCATAGTTAATCCTTGAACAACATGGGGGTCAGCGTTTCTGAACCCCCAATCCTGTGCTGTCAAAAATCTGCGTATAACTTTTGACTCCCTAAACACTTGACTGCTAATAGTCTACTGTTGACCAGAAACCTTACTGATTACATAAACAGTCAATTGACACATATTTTATATATGTATTATATACTAAATTCTTACAGTAAAGTAAGCTAGAGGAAAGAAAAATGTTATTAAGAAAATCATAAACTAGAGAAAATATATTTACTATTTATTAACTGGAATTGGATCATGATAAAGGTCTTCATCTTTGTGATGAAGGTTGAGTCGGCTGAAGAGTAGGAGGAAGGGGAGGGGATGGTCTTGCTGTTTCAGAAGTGGCAGAGGTAGAAGAAAATCTGTGTAAGTGGACACTTGTAGTTAAAATCTGTTTTGTTCAAAGGTCAACTGCATAGTGAGCTTATCATTCCCAAACATCACCAGCACGACCAGCTTAAGCTCTGCCAACAGGAATGAAATGGTAGATTGGCCCTAAACTAACTTCACCTGGAAAATACTTACTCTTTTTTAAAGTTCTGGGTCTAATATCATGTCCATTGGAAAACCACATTGCCCCAGAGAGAGCTTGGTTCTACTCCGTTTCACCATGTATTTTGCTTCTATCTCTGTTACAGCAGGTAGGGAGTTCCTTGGGCTGCCACAACAAACCACCACTTAGTAATTGGAGAGAGAGGACATTTCTGTTCTCACACTTTTTAGGCCTGAAGTCCAAAATCAATGTTGGTAGGACCACGCTCCCTCTGAAGGCTCTAGGCAGGAATACTTTATTGTTCCTTTTTGCTTCCAGGGATTCCTGGCATTCCTTAGATTGGGAAGCATAGCCCCAGTCTCTGCCTCTGTCTTCACGTGGCCTTCTTCCCTGTGTCTTTGTGTGTCCCCTATGCTGTCTTTTTAAAGTACATTCATCACTGGACTTAGGGACTGCCAAAACCAAGATGATCTCATATGAAGATCCGGAACTTAAGTACATCTGCAAACATTCTTATTCGAAATCAAGTCACATCCTGAAGATATAGGTGATCGTATCTTTGGGGGACCACAATTCAACCTAATACAGAGAAGTTATTACATTATTTTATAATTCACTTGGCTTTTCTTTGAGACTACAGTCCCTCAACTGCAAGACTCAGACCTTACTTTTTTTATATCGTGGTATTTAGCAGTATCTGAGACATAGTTGAAATTCAATGAATAACACATTGAATAGACACACGAATAAAAATATTAAGCATTTCTCTCTATATTTCTAGGCTTTAATTTCCTGATATTTAAAATGAAAGTCTTACTTTGCTTTTTGGCTACTTTTAGCATTCCATTAGTAGAACAAACAGGAAGAACACTAAAATTTGGGCCTCTCAACCTTCCAGCAAATCTTTCTGAAAAGATTGTCCCTTATATTCTTTGATAATTTAAAATACCTAGCCCTGAAAATAAGTCTTTTTTTAAAAAAAGTTATTCTAGCCAATGCTTGCTTTGGAGGTAAACCTACATATAGGATTAGCAGTATACATTAATGCCCTTACGGAGATACATCTATTTTATGAGTCAAAAAACTGGGACTATGAACAGATAGGTAAGAACATTTTTATGGCAATAAAGTAAAATAATATTTTAAATCAAGTGTAGTTTATACTATGCTATACAGCCCAGATTACTCCTTCAGGGCTGAGACAAACATTCCGCCCACAGCTGGGAGTAGCTGTGCAGATGACCGTGCACAGATGAGTCACTTTCAATGCCCTCTGTGGAAGAGAACTTTCTTGCTTAAATCATGATCTTCAATGGATCCAAAGCTCAATCAATGGCAGGTCAATTGTGGGGAATGGTAGGGGTCTAAAGGCCCAGCCCCCATTCCTCCAGGATAGGACACTTCTGAAGGGCCACCTTGGCACCAGAGATCTAATGGGATCAACATTTCAGTTAAAATTCTCCCTTGGCTTAATCCTATTTCCAGTCAGGCATCAGTCCTGAGGGCACCCTTCAATAATTTGGGGTACACGTCTCTGTCCTAGAGTCTCTTTCCCTTGGGCCTACACCTAAGATACCAAGCCTGTTCCAGAAGATAATTTAGCATATATTCTGTTTAGCTTTAGTCTTTTTAAATTTAGTTTTTAATTGTTTAAATTGAGACATTGTAATTGTACATATTGAGGGGGTAAAATCTGATGTTTTAATGCATATCTATGTTGTACAATGATCTTTCAGGGTCATTAGTGTATCCATCACCTCATATGTTTATAATTTCTTTGTGATGAGAACATCCAAAAGCCTCTCTTAGCTATTTTGTAATATACAATAGTTTACTGTCAACCATAGTCACCCTACTGTGCAATGGAACACCAGAATTTATTTGTGCTATCTACTTGTAACTTGGTACCCATTGACCAACCTTTTTCCATCCTTTCCCTAACATGTCCCCTTGCAAGTCTCTGGTAAACACTCTTGTACTGCCTGTTTCTATTCTATTTCTTTCTTTTTTTTTTTAATTCCACATATGCGTGAGATCAAGCACTGTTTGTCTTTCTGTGCCTAGCTTATTTCACTTAACATGATGTGCTCCAGGTTCATCCATGTAGTCACAAATGACAAGACTCCATTCTTTTTTTATGGCTGAATAGTATTCATATATCTATATCTATTTGTGTCTATATCTCTATCTCTATCTATCTATCTATCTATCTATCTATCTATCTATCTATCTATCTATCTCCCCTTTTCTCCACATCCTTACTAACATTTATTTTCTTTTGTGTTTTTGATAATCGCCATTCTACCTAAAGTGAAGTGGTGCTTCGTTGTGAATGTGATTTGCATTTCCCTGATGATTAGTGATGTTAAGCATTTTAAAAACATCCCTGTTGGTGATTTGTATGTTTCTTTTCTTTTTTTTGAGAAATGTCTACTAAGGTCTTTTGCTCATTTTTAAATCAAGTTACTTGTCTTTTTGCTGTCTAATTGAGTTTCTTACATAGTCTGGATATTAACATCTTGTTAGATATGTAATTTGCAAATATTTTCTTTTATTCTGTAGTTTTTATCTTCTCTCTGTTAATAGCTTCATTTGTTGTACTTTCTAGTTTGATGTAATCTCATTTGTCTATTTTTGTGCTTTTGAGGTCTTGTTTAAAATATCCTTGCTTAGCCAATGTCATGCAACGTTTCCTCTGTGTTTTCCTCTAGTAGTGTCATAATTTTCCATCCTACATTTAAGTCTTTATTCCATTTGGAGTTGGTTTTTCTATATGGTGACAGATAGGGGTCTACTCTCATTCTTCTGCATGTAGATACCCAATTTTTCCAGCATCATTTATTGAAAATACTGTCTTTTCTACAATCTGTGTTCTTAGAAACTTTGTTGAAAATTAGTTTGCTGAAGATCTATGAATTTACTTCTGGGTTCTCTATTCTGTTCCACTGATCCATGTCTGTTTATATGCCAAGGTTACTATATGTTGGTAGTATATTTTGAAGTCAGGTAGTTTGATGTCTCCAGCTTTGTTCCTTTTTGCCCAGGATAACTTTGGCTACTCAGAGTCTTTTGTGGTTTTATATAAATTTTAGAATTTTTTTTTCTATTTCTGTGAAGAGTTCTTAGAATTTTGATAGGGCTTGCATTATATCTGTAGATCTTTTTGGGTAGTTTTAACTACTATTATTTTGGCTATTTTAACAATACTAATTGTTTCAATCCATTCCTATGGGACATCTTGCCATGTTTCTCTGTCTTTTTAAATTTCTTGCATTAATGTTTAATAGTTTTCAGTGTAGAGATCTTTAACCTCTTTATTTCTAGGTAGCTTATTTATTGTGGCTATTGTAAATGAAATTATTATTATTATTTATTTGTTTTTCAGATAGCTCACTGGTGGCATACAATGAATTATGTGTGTTGATTTTGTATCCTGCAACTTATCTGAATTTGTTTATTAGTTCTAACAGTTTTGTCGTTGTTGTTGAAATCCTTAGTGTTTTCTGTATATAAAATCATGTCATTTGCAAAAGGGACAATTTGACTTCCCCTTCCCAATTTGGATGAGTTTTTTTTTTTTTCTCTCTCTCTCAGCTAATTTCTCTGGCCAGAACTTCCAGTACTATGTGGAATAGCAGTGGTAAAAGTGGGCATTCTCATCTGTTCTTGATCTCAGAGAAAATGTGTTCACCTTTTCTCCATTCATAAGATGTTGGCTGTGAGTTTGGCATATATAGCCTTTACTGTGTTGAGGTACATACCTTCTATGCCTAATTTGTTATAATTTTTATCATGAAGGGATATTGGATTTTGTCAAAGGACTTTTTTGCATCTATTGAAATGAACATATAATTTTTATCTTTCTTTTTCCTAATATAGTGCATCACATTTATCAATTTCTATAAATCGTCCTTGCATCCCTGGGAATGACTCCCAGTTGATCATAGTGAATGATCTTTTTAATGTACTGATGGCTTTGGATTGCTAGTGTCTTGTTGGGAATTTTTGAATCTATGGTCATCGGAGCTACTGGCTTGTAAATTTTTGTTTTGTTTAGTTTTGTGTGTGTGTGTGTGTGTGTGTGTCCTTTTCTGGTTTTGCAATCAGGGTAATGCCAGCCTCATGAAGAAGTTTGGAAGTATTCCTTCTTCCTCAATTTTTTGGAATAGTTTATGGATCATTGATATTATTATTATTTGAATATTTAATAGAGTTCAGCAGTGAAGTCATCAGATCCTGAGCTTTTCTTTGATAAAAGACTTTTTATTAGATTCAATTTCTTTACTCATTATTGGTCTGTTCAGATTTCTGTTTCACTATAATTTAACCTTGGTAGGTTGTATATATCCAGGAGTTTATCTATTTCTTCTATGTTATTAAATTATTTGACATTTAGGTGTCTATAATTGTCTCTTATGATTCATTGTATTTCTGTGATATCAATTGTAATGTCTCCTTTTAAACTGTTTTTATTTGAGTATTCTTTCATTTTTTCTTAATTAATCTAGGTAAAGGTTTGTTAATATTGTTTATCTTTTCAATAAACCAACTCTTCATTTTGTTTAGTCTATATTTTGTTTATTTCTACTCTGAGTTTTAGCATTTCTTTCTTCTACCAATTTTGTGTTTAGTTTGAGCTTCTTTTTCTGGTTCCTTGAGTTGAATCATTAGCTTATTTATTAGAAATCTTCTTTTTTGATGTAGGCATTTATTGTTATATATTTTCTATTTAGAATTGTTTTTGCTGTGTCCCTTAGATTTGGTATGATGTATTTCCATTCTTGTTTGTCTCAACAGTTTTAATTTTTTTAAAAAATTATTAACTCCTTGATCTTTCAGAAGCATGTTGTTTAATTTTTATGTATTCATAAAGTTTAGAAAGTTTTATTTATTGTTAATTTATATAGTTTAATATCATTGTGGTTGGAAAAGATACCTGATATTATCTCTGTCTTATTAAATTTAGGACTTGTTTTGTGGCATAACATGCAATCTGTCCTGGAGAATGTTACATATGCAGTTGAGAAAAACAAGTATTCTGACACCGTTGGATGAAATGTCCTGAATGTTCTGTAAACGTCTGTTAGGTTCATTTTGTCTATTACATGATTTATATCTAATATTTCTTTGTCTATTTTTTTTTGTCTAGATGACCTGTTCATTGTTGAAAGTTAGGCGGTATAGTCTCATACTTTTGTGATATTGCTGTCCTTCTCTCTCCTTAGGTCTATTAATATTTCCTTTAGTAGCTGAGTGCCTCAGTGTTGGGTGGACATTTATTTATAATTGTTACAGTCTCTTCTTGAATTGATGTCTTTACCATTATATAATGACTTCTATGTCTCTTTATACAATATTTGACTTAAAGTCTAATTTACCTGATATAAATGTGGCCACTCTTTTTCTCTTTTGGTTTCCATTTGTATGAAATGTCTTTTTTCATTTCTTCACATTCAGTTTGTTTGTCTTTAATGGTGAGATGAATCTCTTACAGGCATCATATAGTTGGGTCTTCTGTTTTTTGTTTGTTTTTTTTTTTGTTGTTGCTGTTTCTATCCATTCAGCTACACTATATATTTTTATTTGAGAATTTGATCCACTTACATCAAAGGTTATTATTGATAGATAAGAACTTAAGGATTTCCTTGAGCAGTGGTTTGTAGTTCTCCTTGAAGAGTTCCTTCACGTCCCTTGTAAGTTGGATTCCTAGGTATTTTATTCTCTTTGAAGCAATTGTGAATGGGAGTTCACTCATGATTTGGCTCTCTGTTTGTCTCTTATTGGTGTATAAGAATGTTTGTGATTTTTGTACATTGATTTTGTATCCTGAGACTTTGCTGAGACCATGGGGTTTTATAGATATACAATCATGTCGTCTGCAAAGAGGGACAATTTGACTTCCTCTTTTCCTAATTGAATACCCTTTATTTCCTTCTCCTGCCTAATTGCCCTGGCCAGAACTTCCAACACTATGTTGAATAGGAGTGGTGAGAGAGGATACAAACAAATGGAAGAACATTCCATGCTCATGGGTAGGAAGAATCAATATTGTGAAAATGGCCATACTGCCCAAGGTAATTTACAGATTCAGTGCCATCCCCATCAAGCTGCCAATGACTTTACTAACAGAATTGGAAAAAACTACTTTAAAGTTCATATGGAACCAAAAAAGAGCCCGCATCACCAAGTCAATCCTAAGCCAAAAGAACAAAGCTGGAGGCATCACACTACCTGACTTCAAACTATACTACAAGGTTACAGTAACCAAAACAGCATGGTACTGGTACCAAAACAGAGATATAGATCAATGGAACGGAACAGAGCCCTCAGAAATAATGCCGCGTATCTACAACTATCTGATCTTTGACAAACCTGAGAAAAACAAGCAATGGGGAAAAGATTCCTTATTTAATAAATGGTGCTGGGAAAACTGGATAGCCATATGTAGAAAGCTGAAACTGGATCCCTTCCTTACACCTTATACGAAAATCAATTCAAGATGGATTAAAGACTTAAACATTAGACTTAAAACCATAAAAACCCTAGAAGAAAACCTAGGCATTACCATTCAGGACATAGGCATGGGCAAGGACTTCATGTCTAAAACACCAAAAGCAATGGCAACAAAAGCCAAAATTGACAAATGGGATCTAATTAAACTCAAGAGCTTCTGCACAGTGAAAGAAACTACCATCAGAGTGAACAGGCAACCTACGAAATGGGAGAAAATTTTTGCAACCTACTCATCTGACAAAGGGCTAATATCCAGAATCCACAATGAACTCAAACAAATTTACAAGAAAAAAGCAAACAACTCCATCAAAAAGTGGGCGAAGGACATGAACAGACACTTCTCAAAAGAAGACATTTATGCAGCCAAGAAACACATGAAAAAATGCTCACCATCACTGGCCATCAGAGAAATGCAAATCAAAACCACAGTGAGATACCATCTCACACCAGTTAGAATGGCCATCATTCAAAAGTCAGGAAACAACAGGTGCTGGAGAGGATGTGGAGAAATAGGATCACTTTTACACTGTTGGTGGGACTGTAAACTAGTTCAACCATTGTGGAAGTCAGTGTGGCGATTTCTCAGGGATCTAGAACTAGAAATTCCATTTGACCCAGCCATCCCATTACTGGGTATATACCCAAAGGACTATAAATCATGCTGCTATAAAGACACATGCACACGTATGTTTATTGCGGCATTATTCACAATAGCAAAGACTTGGAACCAACCCAAATGTCCAACAATGATAGACTGGATTAAGAAAATGTGGCACATATACATCATGGAATACTATGCAGCCATAAAAAATGATGAGTTCATGTCCTTTGTAGGGACATGGATGAAATTGGAAATCATCATTCTCAGTAAACTATCATAAGAACAAAAAACCAAACACCGCATATTCTCACTCATAGGTGGGAATTGAACAATGAGAACACTTGGACACAGGAAGGGGAACATGACACTCTGGGGACTGTTGTGGGGTGGGGGGAGGGGGGAGGGATAGCATTGGGAGATATACCTAATGTTAGATGACGAGTTAGTGGGTGCAGCGCACCAGCATGGCACATGTATACATATGTAACTAACCTGCACATTGCGCACATGTACCCTAAAACCTAAAGTATAATAATAATAAATAAATAAATTAATTAATTAAAAAAAAGAACTTAAGGATTTACTCGTTCCTTTTTGTTAATTTTTTTTCTGAATATTTTGTAGATCCTTTGTTTATTTCTTCCTCTGTTTGTTGCTTATTCTGTGGTTTGGTGGTTTTCTGTGGTGCTGAGCCTTGTTTTCTTTCTTTGTATTATTCTTATATCTGCTACAATTTCTTTCCTTGTGGTTACCATAAGGGTAATATAAAAAGTCTTGTGGTTGTAATAACCTATTTTAAGCTGAGAGCAATTTAACTTTTGTGGTATAAAAATACTCTAGACATTTTCTCTCCTCTCCACAATTTATATTTTTGTTGTCTTAATTTACTTTTTAAAAATCTATTATGTGTTCCTTAGCTGCTAATGATAGCTTACTGTTTTTTACTATTTTGACTGTAAACTTCCATACTAAAGGATTGAGAGATTTACATTACACTGTTACATCACTGGGGTATTTTGAGTTCGATTTATGAATTGGCAAGTTTTCTATTTTATTGTATTTTCATGATAGTGATTATCGTCCTTTTGTTTCCAGACGTAGCACTCCCTTAAGCAGTTCTTGTAAGGCTGATTTAATGGTCATAAATTTCCTCAGATTTTGTTTGTCTGGGGAAGTCTTTTCTTCTCTATTTCTGAAGTATAGCTTTGTTGAAGGTAGTATTCTTAGTTGACAGTTTTTATTCTTTTGGAATTTGAATATATTATTTTATTCTCTCCTGGCCTGCAAGGTTTCTGCTGAGAAGTCTGCAGGTAGTCTAATAGAGATTCCCTTATATGTAACTTGGTGCTATTCTCTTTCATCTTTTAGAATTCTCTCTGTTTTGAATTTGATAGTTTGGGCATAATATGCCTTTGAGCAGACGTTTTTGGGTTAATTGTAATTGGGGACATTTGAGCTTTCTGAATCTGGATGATTATATCTCTCCCCACATTTGGGAGGATTTCAACTATTATTTTATTATAGGTTTTCTGTGCCTTTCTCCCTCACTTCTCCCACTGTAACTCCTATAATGCAAATAGCTGTTTGTTTTATGGTGTCCCATGAGTCCTGTAGGCATCCTTTAGTTTTTATTACTTTTATTTATTTTTAATATTCTGAGTGGGTTATTTCAAAAATACCTGTCTTCAAATTTAAACACTTTTTTCTTCTGCTTGATCTAGTCTATTGTTGAAGCACTCAGTTGTGTTTTTCATTTTATTTACTGCATTATTTAGCCCCAATGTTTCTGTTTAATTCTTTTTTATAATTATGACTGTTGATTTTCATTCAGACCATGAATTGTTTTATTAATTTCACTGAATTATTTGAGTGTATTTCCTTGTATCTCAATGAGTTTCCTTAAGATCATTATTTTCAATTTATTTTCAGGCATTTTGTTAGTGTTCTTTTCTTTGGGTCTTTACTGGAGACTTATTGTATTCTTTGTAGAGTGTCATGTTTCCTTGATTATTCATATTTCTTGTGTCCTTACATTGATATCTGCATATCTGTTGGAATAAAAACTTTTTAGAATTTTATGCAGTACCTTTTAAAAATTTACTTATTTATTTAATTTAGAAATGGGATTTTGCTCTGCTGTAGTGCAGTGGTGTGATCTTTATGGAGTAGCTTTTATGAGAAGGCGCTTTCCTGTAGATGGGTTCTGGGGTTTTATTTGGTTATGGTGCATTCAGTTTGGTTCTGAGTAGACTCAGTATCATGGTGCAGTCTCTTTAGCTGTAATCCCTGTCAGCATCTTTTGTGTCAGCAGTGTCTGCAATTGCCTCAGTGGCCTAGACTGTGAGAATTTGTGATGACAGTGCTATGGTTATCTTATGCTGAGGACGAGCTTGGCATGTATGGGCACAGCTAGGCAGGAATCTGTCTCTCTGGAGAGGTGAAGCTGCTGTTGGGTCACCTTTCATGCTGGGTGGCTCTGCAGTGGTCTGTCAGTGGGACACAGCCACTGCAGGACCGGCTGTTGGGGCAGATGTGAGTATGTATGGGAAAGATGTGACCAGGCAGCTATACTGCAGTCTTCTTTGGGGGACAAATTGCAAGAAGACTGTGTTTTGTTGTACAGCTGCACTGTCCAATAAGGTAAGCACTAGCCAAATACAGCTAGACAAATTTTAATTAAATACAATTGAATAAAATTAACAATTCAGTTTTTCATCCACATTACCCAAATGTGGCTAGTGATAATAATATTGAACATCACAGATATATAATATTTTCAACATCACCACAAAAATTTTTACTGGGTGGTGACTTAGTCTTCTTGGGCTATCATAACAAAATACCATAGACTGGTGACTTAAACAGCAGAAATTTATTTCTCACAGTTCCAGAGGCAAGATTCCTCTTATTGGCTTGAAGACTGCTGCCTTCTTGTGTCTTCCCATGGAGGAGAAACAGAGAGAAAATAAGCTCTCTGGTATGTCTTCTTATAAAGATACTAATCTCATCATGAGAGCTCCACTTTTATAACCTCATCTAAAGCTAATTACATGTCAAAAGACTAATCTCCAAGTACCTTCACATTGGAGGTTAGAGCTTTAATATATGAATGTTATGTGAACACAATTCAGTTCACAGCAGTCAGTGATATGTTAGGGTACGGAATCATTTTACTCCTACTTCTCAGCCTTTCCTCCATTCCTAACTTAACCAAGCAACCATTTCTATAGTCTTTGATAGATGGGAAAATAGAAATGTAGGAACCAGGGTATCCTGTTTCCTTATATAAATAGTGTTCTGTTGATCCTCTCCATTTGCTTTTTGGAAAGGAATACTGATACCTATGGCCTGGCGGAACATGCATAGCCATTGCCTTGTATGCTGGGCATCTTTCCCTACACGTATGGACATTCCTCCCAATTCTTCAGAATGTGGCATCTGTGAAAAGCAACCAGTGGTATTTTAGAAATCTCTGGAAAAAAAAAAAAACAGAAAGTGAAGGAGTTCATTGCAAGACCTAAAATTATAAATACTACAGAGATATATATGGGAAATGAGAGGCAGATAAGAAAGAAACAATGCACTAAGTTGCTTTTAGTGAAAAACTTCTCATCTATTTCAGGGGGAACTGGAAAGTATGAGGCATAAAGTACTAGATTTGAATCTTGCCTCCTTCACATAGACTCTATATAATCCTGAGTCATTTTGCTTGTCTCTTTGAGCCTCAATGCTTTGCCTGCACAATAGACCTAAATTATATTTTGAGACTTAAATAAGAAAATATGCAAATTCAATTTAACCTTTTACTTAATACAGTGTAAGCTGGCACCAAATACTTGTTCTTTCTGCATCCTATTCCAGAAGATTCCATAGGAAATAATTTTCTTAGCCATTCTTTTTAGAGGTTTCTTCCATTTACTTTTGTTTACCTTTATTCAAAAGTATAAACAGTGAATTGTATACTGTCATGGCCTGAAGTAGACTGAAATAATGCAGTATGAGAAGATGGCTTGAATTTGGGCTCTGAAATCAGATAGATTCAGCTTTGAATCCCAGTTCCATAACTTACTTTATTTACAACCTTTGGCAAGTTTGACTTTCTAAGTCTCAGTTTCTTCATTTATAATATAAAGATAATAATTGTAGTAATTATCCTTTGGCTATTGCTAGAATAAAATAAAATAATGTGTGCATAGTGCTTATCTCCATGTCTGACAAATAAAGTGGAAGATAAAAAGGGAGAATGAAGAGAGGAGACAAGCATTTGGAAGTCATAGAAAACTTTAGAGTAAAATCATTTCCATGGCTTCAAACTTCTTTGGTCCCACTTTATTCCTAAGAAGTGGAGGCAGTGTGCCACAGGAGAAGGAACACTGGTTCAGGGGGTTATATTCATTTTCTAGAGCTGCAATAACAAAGTATCATAGACTGAGTGGATTAAAACAATGGACATTTTTTAAATCTCCCTACTTGTTTTGTCCTTTGTCTCTGCGTCCCTTGTTGTCTTCTTATAAAGACACCAGTCATATTGGATTCATGGTCCACCCTACTCCAGTATGACCTCATCTTAATTAATTAATCTAACTCATTTGCAATGAATCTATTTCTTTTCTTCTCTTGTTTTTTTTTTTTTGAGATAGTCTTCCTCTTGTTGCCCAGGCTGGAGTGCAATGGTGCGATCTCAGCTCACTGCAACCTCTGCCTCCCAGGTTCAAATGATTCTCCTGCCTCAGCCTCCCAAGCAGCTGGGATTATAGGCATGAGCCACTGTGCCCTGTCAACAAACCTATTTCTGTATAAGTTCACATTCTCAGGCACTGGGGATTACGACATCAACATCTATTTTTGGGAAACACAATTTAACCCATAACAGGGGCCAAAATTCCTGGGTACAAATTGCATATCACCTTCATCACCCTTTAGATGTGTTCATTGAATCTAGTTATTTTAACTAAATCTCCCTTCCTTCTTCCCTAAATTAGGAATTGTAATACCCATTTAACTGTTTTTTTTTTTTGTAAAGAGTAAATGAAATATTTGAGATCTGTTATATAGCAGGTATCCCAAAACTTTGGTGAACACATACACACATAATCATTCACCCACAGAAATCCATATGTGTATGTTTAGCAATATATTCTGATTATATAAAATATAATTGAAAGTACTGGAATAAAAAAGGTTATTCTGGTTCAGAGAATTTTTTCATATTCTAGTTTTTTTTTTCCAAGTGAATTGTTTCAGAAACTATATCAGAACTCTGTTCTGATCACACTGTTTCATAATTCTCAGTAGAAGAAAAGAACAAAATAAAGCAAAATTAAAAATTCTACAAGCTCAATTTTGGAATCGTAATACTCATACTGCTTGTTATCATTTTTAGTTGACAATTTAGCCTTATTCAAGTCCCCGGTAATTTCTACAGTCCTCTTGGTTTGTGTAAAGGATGAGTGGTTTTCCTGTTATAGAGTGATTATTTATTTGCTCTATTACTTAGAGAGACTTGTGGGTGTAGCAGTAAATTGAAATCAAAATGATAATTTAAAATGTGCTCTTTGTTGTTGACTCATCTTTAGCTTCCAGTGAACTGTGACAAGCACAGCAAACCCATTCATGCCTACTACACTTGTGTATGTCCTCACAAGACATGAATGCCTCTGCATTCAACTGGATGCTTATAAATTGGATCTCCATGTCACTCTTAGATGAGAAGGTAGGAACACAATATAGCTTAACATAAGATCAGACTTGTACTGGATGCCTGAGTGAAGTTAAAATAGTTAAAGCTCTGTCCTGTTTTCAACAAGTTGTGTGTGTATTGTACATACAGCATTTTATTTTTAACAAAAGATCATTGATGAAAGTCATTGCATTGCAGAAAGTAAATAGCATAATTGAAGGAAAACAAACCTGCTTGAAGTACTAACATCTATTTTGTCCCTTTGAGACACAACAAGAATGTTCATGTGACTGAGTGTTGGACCAACGAGAACTTGGAATCAATGCTAATTTTATAACAGGTCAAAATTTTAGGAATCAACTTTTTACAAAGATTCAAAATTAGCTTTTTTATTCTCTTATTCTTATATAAGCCAAATATTATTAAGAGTATTTCACACTGGACTTTCTCATTCATTTGCTTGCATTCTCTGTCTCTCTATGTGTATTTATATCATGTTTAGTAATTCCTCTTTGACTTTTTAGGTCCATTGGTACTTTAATTTTGGAATTTTATATTCATTACTTCCCTAGGTTTCTCCTGCTATAGATAACAATCTCTTTTCTTAGCTTTCTAAAACTTATTATTTCTAAACGGATCTTTTCTCATTTTTCCTACTCATCACTACACTTATAATTGCTTGTTTTCCATCTGTCTCCCTTCTTTCTTGCCTCTTGGGGCTTCTTAAAATCTCATCAGAAGCTCATCAATGAACCACACTATTAGGAATCAAAGTGGAGTGCTCATAGATAACTATTTACATCAAATAAAAGAAATATGGGAGATTATCAGGGCTTCTGGCTAATTCTGCTCTTTTCCAGGACAAATACCCATAAATCATATGCTAAGAAAGATGGTCTCATAGCTTCCCAGATACTAGGGACAGCTCTTAACAGAAAGGCAGGAAAGGGAAATTGAGAGGATAAGTTCCTCAGGTAAAGAAGTGCTTAGTGCATTGAGAACCATAAACTAGGGGGAATAGTATGAGCTAAGGCTATGGGGGAAGGTATCTTGCAGCCCATTTCAGACCCATTAGTACGATCCTGGAATCAAATTGAAGTATAACTGAAAGTTATTGAAATGGTTCAGATAGGACAATAGTATTATCCAATTCATTATATGTTCGAAGGATTTTTCTGAGCACTATGAGGATAATGGATGGAGAGGTATGGTAAGAATAGATGTTAGAAGGTGTATGGCCAAAGAAAGTTAAGGGTTGCTTCAGCAAGATGAGAGAAGAAAGTGTGAGTATTTTGTAGGCATTTGTAACACAGTCCAAAAACTTCTACAAATCAGAAAGCAAAAGTATGAGATTGGTGTTTCCAGTTATTTTTTTTTTTAAGGACTGCTATTTTGAAGAGAGAAATCCCTGGAAAAATAAGAAAGTTAAATTGGTTGTGATACAATTATGCCCTTTTAATATTAGTATTCCCCAAGGCTTAGTGTCCTGTAGTAATTCGGGGTGTAGGGATATACTACCTACCAGACTATTTTTTATTTTAATATATACTTTATCATATTATTATATATTATATATACAATATGTTATATTTTGTACTAACCACCAGGTTTTTTTTTTTTTGGAAGGACTACTAGTTTGAAGAGAGAAATCCCCAGAAAAATAAGAAAGTTACATTGGTTGTGATACAGTTATGCTCTTTTAATATTAATATTCCCCAAGACTTAGTGTCTTATAGTAATTTGGGATATACTATCCACCAGACTTCATCTGCATACTCTGTTCCAGGACCTTGCCACTTTACTAACTGCTGAGTTTATGTAATTTAGATTTGGTCACATAGTCTTGCTGTCATACTGTTTTGATCAAATTAAACTGTGATATAATATTAAATCATGATTGTAAGAAAGAGTTGTATTGAGTGTGCTTTACTGCTGGGTAGCTGTTTCCTGTGGATGGTTGAGCAGGTTGTGCATTGTACACCCATACGTAATGACCTTGCATCCACACTGATGATCTCTTTTTGTGGCAGTGAAGTCTCCACACCAGCCTCCATCTCTTTCTGCTGAAACTCCTCATGCTCCATTGCAAGTGCTTCTCTGCCTTCCACTGCATGTACTGTCCTTAGTTTAACTCACCCCATCTTGATTCTAACAATGCTTAATGAGCTTTCCCTCTTTACTACTGCAATTTTGTTCTCCTGGAAATATTGGTCTAAAGCATCCACTATAGGTTTTGAAATGAATCAAAGAGAAAAATGAGAATGCCCATCACAAAGCAGCCAGCATATGAGATGTGGGATGCATGCACGTAGCTGGATTAACACGCACTGCACCAGAAGGTAAATCATTTTCTCTGTCCATTCAGACAAGTCATTTGGTTCTTTACAGGTGCTCACTCATTTCTTATCACTTATGCTTAGTATGCCTCCTGCTATAGTTTGCCTTTTTTCTTTACTATCCTTCCATTGGACACAAACCATGGTTCTTCATGAAAATCAAAGACTACTATTTATTAAGGCCTTTCAGGTGGAATTGTTTCATTTCTTAGAACATTCCTATAAGGTACCAATTTATATCCCACTTGTGTCCTTCTTGGTTTTGTTTCCTTGTTTCTCCTGTCATTTGTTAGATCTTGATTAACTTAATAAAACATCAGTGAGAAAGGTTTAGACATATTTTTTTTCTCAGCTTCCTGACCTAGGATATTTCTGACTTATTTTCAAAGCCCTTTCTAGGTTGTTTTTAAAAGGTTTCCAAATTCAATATAATGCAATTAGCTGTTTCCCTGGTGTTATTTTTTAAAAGAATGGCAGGTATAAATCTTGAAGTCCATCACCATCAATGCTGTCATTTCTATCCATTTGTCTAATTGCTATTGACCATGGAAAAGTAGTTTTTGATTGAGGCACAATGTAAAGTAATATTGATTATAGTAAATGAACTTTTCTGCAGTTGCTGAATCAATTAGGGAAAAAATATCTAGAGTTGCTTCTAATGTAACGAAGTCCAATTTTCATGTCACTGACTAGTAGCCCTTGTTCCTTGCTTGGTTTAGGCCTAGATATTTAAAATAAATCCCTTCTTTTGTTTAATATCAAAATCCCATTGCTCTAAGCAGAAGGATAGTAAAAATAAGTCTGTACTTCTGCTGTTCAAATAGAACAGAAGGAAATGAGAACAAAACCAGATTTTACTTTTAATCCTTCAAATAAGAAGCTTTTCTGCATGCATTTTATATCAAAGCAATATACATTGTATTCTAGGTTAACAATCAAGAAATCCATATCAAGAAGATATCAGCAGTTTTCAGCTGCTATCACACAGGAAGGAGGCTCAGCTCTGATTTTTCTGAGATGACTGATAATGATAGCATTGTAGGTGGATGAAACACCTTTCACCCTGAAATGCTTTATAGAAATCACTCATGACAGCTGTGACTACTGATGCTTAGGCCTCTAGGGACTTATATGCAGTAACAGAAATGCCACATGGAGGGAAAATGGAGAGAGAAAAAAGAAAAGGCTACAGTACAGGTATAACCTTATGGCTAAAGACCCATTCAGGAGCAGGGAGGAACTCTTCAGGTATACAGTACTCTCAAGATCTGAAGATGGGGTCTGAAGGTTTACAACCTTGTGATCTGTTGTTTTAACGTAACTATTGACACTCATGCTAGCCTTTGATCTTGGGGCCTCAGTGTCTCTGGGGTGTAAAAGTTAGCAGGCCCAAATGTAATATTAGAATAGCTGTTATTCCATGTAATTTTTATTGAATTTTCATAGCAATCTCTGCTGTGTCATAAATGGGTTGGACTATTTCTGTGCATTTGGGTGCTCAATGTCTAGCAAATCTGTGTATCATTATTACCTAAAATTCATAGCTCACCTTTAATAAGGCATTGCAACTTACAATATTATATCATATGCTTTTTCATTTGCACCCCCACCTTTCATATGTGATAGGAAGGAACATTTTTGTAGTTGTTTTGTTTTTGTGTTATAGGAGATATTAAGGCTTTCCGAATTTAATAGACTCATACAAAACTACGAAGGCACGAACTGATTATCTAACACCAGATCCACTAATGTCTTCCTCTAGACAATATTACTAAATGATGACTGAAGTTCCATTTTTTTTACATTTGTCACGAAAATATTCCCTAATGAAATCTTCCACTCCTATGCCAATGATTCTGGAACTCCTAATCCACTAAATAGCCCTTCTCTGTGAATACACATTTTCTTGGCAACCTATATATCTATGACTGTAGTCACTTCATTTGTTTTAGAGTTTAGAGGCTGTTTTTAGAGTTAAAATTCACGTTGTATAATTTGAGTGATTCATACTGGTGTTCATGATCAGCTTTTTCTTATGCCAACATCAGCTAGGTATGCTTTTAGAAAAAAATACTGAGTATGTCTGTTTTATAGATTGCTCAATGAATTTCATTCCTCTGGTTCCCAGACTAAAAGGACTGAACATCTTCATTACAAAACTTGATTGCTACTAATTTATTATAAGACAATAATTAGTATAATTATATTATACTCCTGAATAAATCAACTACTCATCTCCCACCCTGCCTTCCTGCAAATATAATAACTTGCCATGGTTCTAATATGAGAGTGATCAAGACTTTTGCCAAGGTAATAAATAATGTAATCTTGAGTATATGCGGAAAAGGAATTGAAATGAAAATTTTCCACTCACCCCTTATATATGGCTCTATAGCATTCTTAAGAATGTTAAATCATGATTATAAGAAAGGGTTTTATTTAGTGTGCTTTACTTCTGGGGGGCTGCCTCCTGAGAATGATTGAGTAGGTTCTGCACTGTGCTCCCATATGTAACGACCTTGCATCCACACTGATGGCAATAATTATTTCATTCAAACATTAAGTGCTTATTTTGTCCCTTTTTCTAAAAGATAGGAACATCATTAAACCAGATGGCCTAGGTGTCTGCTTTCATAGAACAAATATTTCAGCATATGTGTGTGTAATGTGCATGTGTGTCAGAGGGATATAAATAAACAAACAAGAAAATATATCAGTTATTTATGTGATATAAATAAAATAAAATGGAATGATGTGTAAGTGATTCAAGGGCTCTTTTAGACTAAGCGGTCAGGAACTGTATTCCTGAAAATGTGACATTTAAGCTAAGATCTGAACAATAAGAAGTATACAACCAAGCAATGTTCTGGAAAGGAGTATTTTAGGTAGAAGAAACAGAAAGTCCCAAGGCTGTATGAAGAGAACATGTGTGGCTGGAGTTTAGTAAACAAAGGAAAAGTGATACTAGATAAAGTCATAGAAGTAAAGAGATAAAGAGCAGGTTGTGTAGTAACTAACTAACCAGAGTAAAGCATTAAGATTTTATTTTAAACTCCATATAAAGGGATAGGAGTGTTTTGAGCAGTGGAATGACATGATTTGACAGATGTTTTTTAAAAGATACTCTGGTTATAGAGTGTCAAATAGAGGATACCCAGCAGGGACACCAGTTAGTAGTTGCTTCTGTTTTCCAAGTGAGAAATAAGGATGGTGTGGTTGAGGATGCTCTTCATGGCTGTGGTCAGGATATATTTTGAAGGTACAGACAATAGAATACGCTAATATCCTACAAATAGGATAGATATTTTCTATGTAAGAAAGTAAGGCATTAAAACCACCCCTGTGTTTTTATCTTTTTATCTTTTTCTTCCTTTCTTTTTTTTTTTTGAGACAGAGTCTCGCTCTGTCACCCAGGCTGGAGTGCAATGGCACAATCACGGCTCACCACAACCTCCACCTCCTGGGTTCAAGCAATTCTCCTGCCTCAACCTCCCAAGTAGCTGGGATTACAGGCAAGTGACACCACGCCCGGCTAATTTTTGTATTTTTAGTAGAGGCGGGATTTCTCCATGTTGGCCAGTCTGAAACTCCTGACCTCAGATGATCCACCCGCCTCAGCCTCCCAAAGTGCTGAAATTACAGGCGTGAACCACTGCGCCCAGAATCCTGTGTTTTCATCTTAAGCACCTAAAAAAACTTTTTTGTCATTTACTGACATGGAAAAGTCCACTGTAGAAGCAGGTTTGTTGTGTTGAATGGGTAGAATAAAGAGTTATTTTCTAGATATACTAAGCTTAATATGCTGTTTTTAGATACATACTCAAGTGAGTTGCTGAGTAAGCTGTTTGATAAACATATTTGGGGCTCAAGGGGTGATTGAGGCTACAATTAAATTTTTTACAATATTTGATTAATATATGTTAAAAATTCAATGGAAACTTATTGAACATCTATTGAGGTCAGCCACTATACTAGTAATTAAAACACAGAAGCAGAAATATCTGTTCTTAGTCTGATTGTAGTAACAATAGAAAATCTGAACACAATATTTTGTGTTATGATATAGATATGTAAAGGATGCTATGGGTATCATGAAGTTTAGAAGAGGTCATGAGTGAACTGAGTCTTTAGAAAAAAGTGAGAGTTAGCCAGTTGAAGCAGGCAAGATAAAGATATTTTATGTGCAATCACATGGAGGTAAATTAGAGCTTAACTTTACCATGTGATTTTAGCATAGGTGACTTGTGGTAAGGCCTTGGACATTACACTGTTTAAATTTTCTTTTAAAGCTAATGGGAAGCAGGGAAGGATTACAATCAGATTTTGTAGAAAGAATTCTCTAAAAGCAGCTTGGAGAATAGATTAGAGGAGGATAGTACTGAAGACTGGTTAATCATTGCATTCATTTTCTGTTAATGGATGAGAAATAACTACTAATGCACAAGGGACTTAAACAAAACCCGTGTATTAGCTCATGGTTCTGCAAGTAAGAAACTGCAGTGGGTTTGGCTGGTGTATTAGTCTGTTTTCATGCTGCCAATAAAGATATACCCAAAACTGAGCAATTTACAAAAGAAAGAGGTTTAACTGGACTCACAGCTCCACATAGCTGGGGAGGCTTCACAATCATGGCGGAAGGCAAAGAGGAGCAAGTCACATCTTGCACGGATGGCAGCAGGCTAAAAAAGAACTTGTGCAGGGAAACTCCACCTTATAAAACCATCAGATCTCGTGAGACTATCATGAGAACAGCACAGGAAAGATCTGCCCCCATGATTCAATTACCTCCCACAACACATGAGAATTCAAGATAAGATTTGGGTGGGGACACTGACAAAACCGTATCAGCTGGATTCATTGTTTAAGGTCCCACAAAGTTGACAGCAAGGTTTGACTGGGACATACTTTTATCTGGAAACTCTGAGACCTATCCTAAGCTGCACCTCACTGAGGAGCATCATCAGAAGCTTAACACTGAGAAGGAAAAGCTATGTCACTAAAATAATGAGTCACGAAAAAATAGATAAGCAAACAACAATAATAAGCCCCAGGGGAGAGGCAATACCCAGAGTTGTCAAAATAATATATTTTAGGCAGGATGTGGTGGCTCACTCCTATAGTCTTAGCACTTTGGGAGGCCGAGGCAGGTGGATCACAGGTGGATCATTTGAGGTCAGGAGTTTGAGAACAGCCTCACCAACATGGTAAAACCCCATTTCTATTAAAAATACAAAAATTAGCCAGCCATGGTGGTGGGCACCTGTAATCTCAGCTACTCGGGAGGCTGAGGTGGGAGAATTGCTTCAACCCAGGAGGCGAAGGTTGCAGTGAGCCGAGATCCACCACTGCACTCCAGCCTGGGTAACAGAGCAAGGCTCCCTCAAAAAAAAAAAAAAAAAAAAACACACCCCCCAAAAAATACATGTATAGTCCAGTTTCCAAAAACAAAAAATTATGAGCTACACAAATATAAAAACATGACCCATATACTAGAACAAAAAAACAGCATGCAACAGAAACTGCCTATGAGAGTGACCAGAAATTGGATTTAAGAGAAAAAAGACAACAAAAGTAGCCATTATAAATACGTTTAAATAACTAAAGGAAACCATTATTGAAGAAGTAAAAGAAGATATAATAGGTGGGAGTAAAGTTGTATTAGGCTGAGGAAATGACTCCAGATGGCAACTTTAAAATCCACAAGAAGTAATGAAGATAATTAGAAATCTTAAATAAGAATGTGAACATTCTTATTTTTTTTCTTACTTTCTTTCCTCCTCTCAGCTTCTTTGAGACATAAAATTATACACAGTAATAATCATAACAATATATTGTTGGATCTTTACCATTATTAGATATAATGTGTGTAACAGTAATACCACAGAAATAAGAAAAATAAATATAAATATATAGGAATAATATTTATATGTCTTAATGGAAATAAGGTAGTGTAAACCTGAAGCTGGTTCTGATAAGTTATGATGTATGTGGGAAGCTGTAGAATAGGCACAAAGAAACTACTTAAAAAAAAAAGAGAGCAAATTACTAAAGAAATTTAGTGCCTTATTAGAAAATATTTGCTTAAGGAAAAGGAAAGCAATAGGGGGAAGAGGAACAAAATAGATACGAAAGACATGTAAAGCAATAATTAAAATGGCAGGTATAAATCAAATTATGTAAAAAATAACAAGTGTGAATGGATTAAACAATCCAATTAAAAGGCACAGTTCATCAGATTTGATTTAAAAAAACTATATACTATTTACAAGAGACACACTTTAGATTCAAAGATAAAAGTAAAAGTTTAGAAAAAATTTTATCATGCAAAAAGTAATTACAGATAGCTATAGTGACTATAGTAGTATAAATCAAAATAGACTTTAAAACAAAAAGTCACTAGAGATAAAAAGGGGACTTTTATAAGGATAAAAGGATAAATTGATCAGGAAGGTATAACAATTGAAAACATGCATGTATTGAAGAACAAATAATCAAAACACATAAAGAAAATGCCTTACCAAAGTGAAGGGAAAAAGGGGAAATTTACCATAATATTTAGAGATTTTAATACATTACTTTCATTAATGGATCGAAGAACTGGCCTAAATATCAACAAGGAAATTGAAGATTAAAACAACAACATAAATTTGTTACACTTAATGATGTCTTTAGAACACTCTACCCAATAAAATTCAGAAAAGGAAAAGGAAGAAAACAAAGAAAAAGCTCAATAAATTTAAAATAATAGTGATAATACAAAGTATGTTCTCCAATCACAACATAATGAAATTAGAAATCAATAACAGAAAAAGATTTGGGGAACTCACAAATATGTGCAAATTAAACAACAGACTCCTAAATAACCAATGGGTCAAAGAAAAAAGTCAAAAATGAAATCAAAATACTCTGAATGAAAATAAAGACACAACACATCAAAATGTGTAGAGTGCAACTAAATAGGTGCTTAGAGGTAAATTTACAGTTCTACATGCCTTTCCTAAGAAAGAGGAAAGATTTCAAATTAATAACCCAACCTTCAACTTCAAGACACTGGAAAAAGAGGAGCAAACAAACCCTACAGCAAGCAAAAAGAAGGAAATAATAAGAACTAACGTGGAAATGAAGTGAAGAATATTAAAAATAAAATAGATAAAATCAGTGAATTCACACTCTTGTTCTTTGAAGACACAAACAAAATGGACAAACCTTGAGAAGGGGGAGGTGGGGAGATAAAAAAATGTAAAAGTAATGGAATCATAAATTCATAAATGTAAGATGGGACGTTAACGCAAACTATACACAAATAAAAGGAATAATAAAGCAATATTTTGAACAACTGCATGCCAATAAATTAGATGACTTGGGTGAAATACACAAGTACCACAAAATAAACAAACTATTCAAAATGACTTTTGAAGAAGTAGACAATATAGAATATAGATGATACAGAATGTAGGATAGACTAAGAACAAGTAATCAAAAGCTGCCAACAAAGAAAAGCTCTGGACTTAGACGGCTTCACTCGTGAACATTTAAAGAATTAAAATCAATTCTTCACAAACTTTTCCAAGAATGTAAGAGGAGAAACACTTCTCAACTCATTCTATGAAGTCAGTATTACTCTGATACCAAAACCAGAGAAAAACAAACATCTAAAGAAAAAAAAAGCTACAGCCCACCATTGTTTATAAATATGAACACAAAAAATACTCAAGGAAATATAGTCAAACTAATTCCAGAAACATATAAAACAATTATTCACCCTGACAAAGTGGGATTTATCCCTGGAATGCAAAGTAGATTTAACATTCAAAAATCAATTAATGTAATACACTATAACAACAGAATAAAGAAGAGACATGACATGATCATCTTAATAGACATAATAATAAATTTAATAATATGTAATACAATTTTATGATCAAAACACTCAACATATTATAAATTAAAGGGAACTTCCTCAACCTGATAAAAGTCATCTAAGAAAAACTCATAGACAACATTATACTTAATGGTGAAAGACTGAATGCTTTCTCCCCAAAATCAGATGATATAATCTTGTATGCAGAAAAATCTTAAGGAATGCACCACAAATATATTAGAACTAATAAACAAGTTCATCAAGATTGCGGTGTACAAAATCAGTATGTGAAAATCAATTGTATATTTATACATATGCAATGAGCAATCTGGAAATGGAATTGAGAAAACAATACAATGAAATGCTTAGGGATAAATTTAATGAAAAAAGTGCAAACTTACTCTGAAAACTACGGAACATTTTTTAAAGAAATTAAAGAAGATCTAAATAAATAAAGAAAATATTCCATGTTCATGATGGAAAGACTCCATATTGTCAAAATAGAAGATTTCATATTGTCAAAATGGCAATACTTCTCATACTGATCTACTTATTCAATAAGATCTCTGTCAAAACAAGAGATATATAAAAATGTTCTAAATTTTATTGAATTAATGGTGATATAACTGTGAGTACACTAAAAAAATTGAATTATCCACTTTACATGGGTAAGTTGTATGGCATGTTAATTATATCTGAATAAAGCTATTAAAAATAAAATGAAAACTTAACAAAGAAGGGGGAAGAAGAGTTAACACTGATTCCCATAAATGTTTAGTTCTAATATTTAAAATTATACAGAAATTTACATTTAAAAAATAATAAACTGCAAAAAATAGCAAAACAGCAACAATTTGATTATGCTAGTCCTTCTCTTACAATGTTGCTTTGAACATGTCCACTATTTTGATAGTCTATTTTGAATGACCTCCAGGTTATCACACTGAAGAGATGGTGTCCCAAAGTGAATTTATGGCCCAGGATGGAGTGTTTCTCTCTCTTTCCTTGTCCTAGACAGTCTTCTTCTACAGATACAGTCAAATAGCTCAGTAAATCCTGGTTTCCTCTCTGAATGCTCACAGAACAGTCTTTCATTAGTGAGTGGAATGGGTATCAAACTCACTTTTAATAATTTCAACAATTTACCTTTTTCTACTCCTTGAAATTGCATTATCTCAATTTCATTATCTCCCAATCATAAAGTTGCATTTTCAAAGTTTCCTGCTCATATTTTAGGGATCTCAGTACTTTGAGCTCAGCTCCTTACTTCTCTTAGACTCCAATTTCCCCTTAACGATGTTTCTTATCTATCTATCTATCTATCTATCTATCTATCTATCTATCTATCTATCTGTCTGTCTATCTTGAAGCTTATCCTGTTTTAAAGCCAAAGAGGGGTTGACAAATTTGTCCAGATAGCTTTCATTCATTATCACTGTGTCTTCAATACCAAGCTAAAGGTCTGTTATCTTTTTCTTTAGAAAATGTCTTTCAAAACCTCTTTTTTTAAAGTTGAATTTAACTTTTATTTTACTTTATTCTATTTTATTTTATTTTTTGAGACAGGGTCTTGCTCTGTTGTCAGGCTGGAATGCAGTGGCTTGATCATAGCTCACAGCAGCCTCAAACTCCTGAGCTCAAGCTATCCTCCTGTTTCAGCCTCTTGAGTAGCTGGGACTATAGGTTTGTGCCTCTAGGACTGGCAAACTTTTTCAAAATTTTTAAATTTCTAATTTTGGTGGGTACACAGTAGGTGTAAATACTTACCGGGTATGTGAGATGTTTTGATAAAGGTATGTGATGTGAAATAATCAGATCATGGAGAACAGGGTATCCATCTCTCCAAGAATTCATCCTTTGTGTTACAAACAATTCAATTACTGGCTAATTATATTCTTTTTTGTAGAGACAAGGTCTTACTTTGTCACCTGGGCTGGTCTTGAACTCCTTTGCTCAAGCAATCCCCCTGCCTTGGTCTTCCAAAGTGCTGGAATTGCAGGCATGAGGCACTGCGCCCAGCATTAGCTTTTTTTTTTTAAAAAAAAAAATATTAATTCATGGGGTGCCCTTTCTATCATATACCATTTTATAATAATAAATTATTTCCAGCATATTATTTTGAAAACAGTATTTCTCCAAAAAGTTTCTGTGTGATTTCCTCCTTTTTTTGTGGTCTAATATCTGAATTTTATCAGACTAGCTTGTTTCACAACAAGTCATTGTTTTACTCATCTTTGACTATGTATTGAGTAATGAAAATACTAGCTGATACTTATTTAAAGTTTACTATGTGTCAGCTTCTTTCCATCAGTTCGATATGGATTATCATATTTAACCATTACAACAACCATATGCAGGAAGTATCCTCTTTAGATGAGGAAACCAAAGCACAGAGGATGCATAACTCGCTTAATCTTATCTGGCAGAAGAGTGGTGGAGTTAGAATTGAATTCTGAAAGTCTGACCTTAGAGATTGCTATCTTGATCATTATTATAGCTGTTGTCTCCCTTCAGCCCCATGACCTCTGTCCTTGGTTCCCGGGTGTCCCAGGAGTTTTGTGAGTTTTTTTTGCCTGCTTGATTTTTTTATACGTGCATGGGATCAAGTACCTTCTTTTCTTAGTATCCATTGCCCCAGATGACCTTTTGCATCTGCTCCATCCTCTTCACACAAGCTTACTCTAGGATATGTTAAAACAAATATAGATGAGGTTTAGAGGTAGAAAGATTTGGTGTGTATATGTTTTATACCACTTGTTTTGTTATGTAGGTGTCAGTTAAGTTTTGAAAGGTACGCCGAATACCGTGGGGAAGAATATTTCCAGTAAAAGGAGCAGCCCATGCAAAGGCATTGCTAGTGGTTTGGTAGGTAGGAGGACAGGGCACCTGAAGGGTGGGCCAAAGTGAGGCTGGAGAGGAGGAAGTAGAGGGGAGAAAGATCACGATAGGGTGGTAAGTTATGTGAAAGAGTTTATGATGTTGGCCGGGTGCGGTGGCTCACGGCTGTAATCCCAGCACTTTGGGAGGCTGAGGAAGGTGGATCACGAGGTCAAGAGATCAAGACCATCCTGGCCAACATGGTGAAATCCCGTCTCTACTAAAAATACAAAAGTTAGTTGGGTGTGGTGGCACGTGCCTGTAGTCCCAGCTGCTCGGGAGGCTGAGGCAAGAGAATCGCTTGAACCCGGGAAGCAGAGTTTGCAGTGAGCTGAGATTGTGCCACTGCACTCCAGCCTGGGGACAGAACAAGACTCTGTCTCAAAAAAAAAAAGAGTTTGTGATGTTATCTTTACGTTTTTGTCAGGGGAATAATCAAATCATATTAAAATTTTAGACTTCAAATTTAAAATCAAATAATAAAAACTATGCTACTTTAATTTTTGTGTAAAAAAGATATGCAGCCAATGTGACTAAATGTTACTATTGTTTATATTTGTTTGCTAGCAAAAATAACCATTTATAATTAAATATATGAATGAATATTACATATATTTTAATAGTTTATAATGAAGATAGTAATAATAATAATAAGCACCGCCATGGTGGAAGTGAGGGGGGAAAATTGTGAGTCTAAAGCAAGGAAGAGGCTAGAATAGAGAGAGATCTTGGTAATAAGAGGGAAAGGAAGCAAGGAAGGAGAGAAGGAGAGGAAGAGAGAGAAGGTAGGAGGAAGAAAGGAAAAAGGAAGAAATGAAAGAAGAAAGGAAGGAAGGAAAGAAAGAAGGAAAGAAGAAAAGAAAGAAGGGTGTTTAAAGAGAAAAATAAAATGAGATGTCAAATATTCAGATGAGTATGTATGGGTTAAAGGTCAAAGTTGGCATCTTTCTCATTTAGAATCTAAATTTTAGGTAGTAGCTAAAGATGTGGGAATATATGATATGGTCAAGGAAGACAGTGTAGAATAAGAGGAGGAAAGGGAGCACAGAGTGTCTAACTGTGGAAAATATCACATTTAAGCGGCAAGAAGAAGCAGACATGCTCAGCTTAGAGTATTTGAGAAGGGTTTTTGTTTGTTTGTTTTTTGTTGTTTGTTGTTTTTGCCATGACTGTATTGTTGACCTAATTGTGGGGGTGAAGACCTTTTACCTGTACCTTAAACTGTCCAGCCTCTTGGTGGTGAGCCAAAATGTGTTCTCTCAAGTATACCTGAGTTATGTGCTGTTTCCTTTCAACCTGGAAGCTGACCCAGATTGTGTCTGAAAGTGACCCTGCACTTGTTTATTGTCTGTTCTATATTACTCATCCCTGATCTTTAAGATATAATAAGTTTTATTGAAATAAGGTACGATTCCGGGATTCTTTTTTATTCATCATTCCAATATATTTGCCCATTTTCCTGCCCCCATTATAGTTACATTAAATAAAGTCTGAAGATATTTTTAGTTGATTACTGGGAAGAATTCATCTACTTGCTTCTATTTGCTTAGGGTTAGAACTTCTTGATTGCAATATGAAGATTGATAAAGTGACAAGCAACTTTGTCTACTACACTATATTGTTGTTGACTGCAGCAATATAAAAACTGAAATTAAAAACCATGCTCTTCACCTTCATTTGAGTCCTCCCAGTTATTCCAGACATAAATCAGGTAAGTGAACTTGGAGTGTCCTTGAGATTCTTTACTGGTGACCTTAGTATTGAGCATAAAGCTCAGTACTGCAGGAGCACTGCAGCCACATTGGTCTCTTTGTGGTTTAACTCACTTTGTATCTATTGTCAGCACGGCACAACTGCCAGGTTGTTTCATTCGTTAATTGTTCTATAAAGTTATTGTCACTATTGCTTTCTATAAACTTATTAATTGTTGAATGTATATAGACCATCTTTCAACAGTTAGTACAAGGTCTTCTTTAAGGGTGAAAGCATGTTTTATACTCCTCTTGAATGCTGCAGTTTTTGGCATATTGCCAAATACAGGCAAAGAACTTAATAAAACCTTTTGATTTATCAATTAATGTACTGACTACTTACTATCATTTTTATAAAACCATGGTAGGTAAAATAGAAATACTAATGATGCCTTTGCCTTTTATATGATTGTTGTGAGGATCAAATCAGGTATGAGAGGGGAAATTACTCCACTAATGTTATGTTATGAAGACCTATTAGGTCATTAACAGAAATTCAGCTGAAATTGTTCTTTATTTTATAGGATGTGCTTTTTTGCCTCCTGCTTTGGAATTTCATCAAAACAAAGAAAACAAACAAATCCTGAATATACACTGAATTGTTTGACTGTAGTTAGAGATTTTTAAAGTTTTGCTCCAGACCTTGACTGACTCCAATTCTAAAGACAACTGAGCAGGCTAGTTAGGAAATTCTTATGCAACTTACGAAATAGAGACCCCAAAGGGTTTTTTGGCATAATATAATATAATAGAATAGAAAAATACTTTTGATGTGTTGTTAGGGTTTAATCCCTTCCTCTTTGTCACCATTAAGGAAGAGAAATACTCCTCTAAGATCAAAGCGAAGATTTTGACCTGTATTTCCCAAACACTGTGCAGAGGTACTCCATACCATGTCATGGCACCTTCATTTCAATGACATATCTTTGTGAAGGTTAGTTTGTAGCAGGTTTGATAAAAAGCAAATATGGGATGAAAATTGGGGTGGAACAGGAAATGAAGATGGCTGTATGCAATTTGACTCTAAGGTTTGAGAAGTTGTGCAGTGCCTAACAGTGCTCACATGCCAACCCCAAATAGACTAGTGCCCCCTTATCCATAGGAAATACATTTCAAGACCCCCGATGGATGCCTGAAACCACGGACAGTACAAAACCATATACATACTGTGTTTTTTCCTATACATACATATCTCTAATAAAGTTTGATTTATAAGTTAGGCACAGTAAGAGATTAGAAACAGTAACTAATGATGTTAGAACAATTATAACAACATACTGTAATGCAAATTATGTGAATGTTTTCTCCTCTTTCTCTCAAAATACTGTAATGTTTTCAGATCACAGCTGATGGTGTTAACTGAAACTGCAGAAAGTGTAACTGTGGATAAGAGGTGACTACAGTTTTGGGGATAAGAATGAAATAAGAATATATTTTTATTTTATGTGTATTATATTTTCGGAGTGCTAATAAGTTGTTAAGACATAAATACTTGCTAAGGTGTTTGGATCTACTTTAATAAACTGAACTGTTAGGTCTTTATTTTTGCCCAAGTATGCTATAAAAAATTATTGAGACATTGTGAGCACTGAAGATCAAAAAAGTTTGGGAGCTACTCGCTTAGTGCAATGAAATATGTTTGATTTTTCCATAAGCCAAATATTCTATATCTGCTTAATTTTTATGTCAATTCCTTTACTCTCCTATGACAGTCTTAAGAGATTTTTTTTTTTGTATAATCTATCTAAATAAAATATATTTTTCTCATAGGGCACCCAGGAGAGGTTCTGATATATGAGTGTCACCTTTTGGATTAAGAAAGTCACTTCACCACTGTTGGCCTTGATCTCTCCACATCTGTGAAATAATAGTGTGGATTATTTGATATTCCCAGTCTCTTTCCAATCTAGAATTCCATAATACTATAAACTTAGAAGATTCTTAAAATATAATGAGAAGGCCATCAGATGGTGGAATCGAGAGAGTTCTCCACCCACTGTTAATTGAAGAGAGAATTCGTGTTCTGTCTGGAAGCAATGGCCTACCATTTTGACGTCTGATATGCTGCACTGATGTGGGCATTGTCCAAAGTAAAGGGTACCAGAGAAAGACCCTGGATAAACAGGTGTCAATGCTCATGGTACATGAGACAGGGATGTCTGAGCATTGTGGAGCAGACAATTCTTCAGACTTCATAATTTTTCTTGGGTCTTGGAGTTGGAGGAAGGATGGTGTAGAAGAGAATATACTACCATATTTTTGATAGCAATATACTTAGAACTCAGTCCTGTTCTTTCAAATGTCCTAAAACTCATGTCATATGTGTAAAGAAAAAGTTCACAACCATTTTCTTTTGCTCCTCTTCAGGGAGGTTGATAACATAGCTAAATTGTGAATGCAGGCAGAATCATCTCGTTGGATATTTATGGTGATATAAGGGTCCCTGACATAACTTTTCTAATATTGCAATAGCTGCTTTTATGTATAAATAACTCTTAATTACAGTTTAAGAATACTTTTATCATCCTGTTGATGCTCATTCAAGCAATATCAAATGCTTTTGCAGTAGATTTAAAAACAAAATCAAATCTCAGCCTATTTGCAGTTTACATTTTCCTTAGACCCATCACCCACTTTTTGCTCTTCTATGCTGTGAGTAGCGCTCTCATGCCGTCTGTGTATTGTCTTAATATCTGTCACTTCCTCAACACTTTTATACTTTTTGTCTTCATCTTTTGGTTCCTCTGATTTTTTTCTTTAGAAAGTAGTGTGTGAGTAGTGCTCTCATGCCTTCTGTGTATTGTCTTAATATCTGTCACTTCCTCAACACTTTTATCCTTTTTGTCTTCTTCTTCTTGGTTCCTCTGATTTTTTTTTAATTCACCATGCAGTTTCTCTCTGATGTTTTTCTCGCAGTACTTTTATAATCTGTAATGCATTTATTGTTCTTTGCAAAACCTTGTCGTTGCCATGTTCATTTGTTTTCCAATAATCTTTATTAGATCTTTTACTTTGTATTTTTTCAAGTCTTTTAAATCCCTTCTTATGCAAATTCTATTTTTTATTTAACTCGCTTAGCTTGCCTTGTCTCTGATCTTCCTTTGACAATTTTATTACAGTTTCTCTCATCATCTTTACACTTTTTTTATGTCTTTGAAATATGATCTTCCCACTTTCCTTTTACTGTTTCTATGATACCACTCCTATGTCCCCTCTCCCATTCTTGGCTTTATAATTTAAAATAATTCATTATCTTACCTCATCTTTTTGCCTCTCCCCCTTCCTTTGTTTGGAATTGGTCCTTTACAAAAGAATTGGTTACCAAGAATGGCTTTCTTAGTTGTTTAAAGGAGGACCAAACTGATATTGCCAAATACCTAAAGCTTTACAAAAATTGAGGTCTGAGAGATGACAAATTGAGGGTCAGAGTTGAAGGGAAGCTATATGACTTGAAAGAAGAGGTTTAACTCAGGCAAAATTATATCATTTTGTAGGTTATATGTGCCATATACATTTCCATAGTTTTCTAAATAAGCCCTCCAAAATACAGGTAATTTCTAGGTTCTTGGCATTTTTTAAATTTTTATCTTGCTCTGTCACTCTGGCTAAAGTGCAGAGGAGCAATGATACTTCACTGCAGCCTCAAACTCCTGGGCTCAACCTTCTGAGCAGCTGGATTACAGCCCAGCTAATGTTTTCTACTTTGTACAGATGAGGTCACTATGTTGCCCAGACTGGTAACTCTTGAGCTCAAGCCATCCTACCACCTCAGCCTTCCACCCTCCCACCTGAACCTCCCAAATATCTGAGATTACAAACACATGCCACAGAACCCAGCAGGTTCCTGGCATCTTTTATTTTCTCTCTCACCATTAGAAACTAAAGTCCAAATTTCTAAGTTAACATAAGGCCTATAATTAGAGTGAAGACAGTCTTTTCCAACCTCTGAGCTAACTTGGGATGGGGAAAAAATATAGTAGACAACTTGTTACGTTTCTTTTTTCCTTTTTTAAAATATTTACTTTTAAAGCTCGGCTGCTTCTTCAGAATGGGGTAAAATAAAAATAAAGCTGGGCCGGGCGTGGTGGCTCATGCCTGTAAATCCCAGCACTTTGGGAGGCCGAGGCGGGAGGATCATCTGAGGTCAGAAGTTGGCCACCAGCCTGGCCAACATGGTGAAACCCTGTCTTTACTAAAAATACAAAATTAGCCAGGCGTGGTGGCATATGCCTGTAATCCCAGCTACTCGGGAGGCTGAGGCAGGAGAATCGCTTGAACCCAGGAAGGGGATGTTGAAGTGAGCTGAGATTGCACCACTGCACTTCAGCCTGGGTGACAGAGCAACACTCCATCTCAAAAATAAATAAATAAATAAAACCAATTAATCCCGTCTTGCAACAGGATGGTCCCAGAAGAAGGCATAATTGTTTGATAGTAATTGATTAGTGAGTATTCTCCTAGTAAGGCATTGCCAGTGTCCTTGCTATTTTTAGGTACTAAATATCAATTTAGTATACTGCTCCCTAGGGTGAGAGGCTCAGCAGAGTGCTGGGCTCAGGAACTGATCCAGCTGCTATTGGATATGAGCATTGGGGAGAAAGGACAGCAAATCTTGGCTGCTGATAGTAAGACAGCTACTGCTGAGTCTTCCCTCAAAACAAATGGCACGTTAGGCAAAGCATCCTGTTATGAGTCTGATAACCTGAATCCCTGCCTGAGTTACCGACCTGGGGCTGTAGTGTGACACCTGTCATTTCTCTCTCTCCTTCTAAGTTTGCTCATGCAGAAGATGAATTGGTTGCACTCAGTGAAGTCTAAAAATTCCTTTCAGCTCCTTCTCCTTTGTCATAATGTTTCAAGTTCCAACATTAAACATTGATTTCTTCTGGTTTCTAAGGCTTTTAGGTTTTCAAGGATTGCCATTAAAATGAGAACCTGAGGGGAGAAATAACATATTAGAATGTTTTTAGCCCATATATTTGAAGAGGTTTTGACTGATCTCTTAAGCGGCAGGCCATTTGGGAATAAGGCATGGGTGATCCACCAGGACAAAGGGGACTAGGAGGATCAGGGAGGGACACAAATGGGGTGACAGAGAAGACAACAGACATAAAGAATAACTAAATGCTAGTTTCTTTTACATATATTTTATCAATTCCTGCAGAAAACCTGAGATTTAGTCATTACCATACCCATATTTCATATGGAAAACAACTTCAAAGACCAAACATGACACATGTACAGTTACTTGGAGAAGCAGAGATAGCATGGGAACCCAGGTTGTAGGATGCCAGGGTCTATGCCCATATTCTTCCCTCTGAAGCCAGCTACTTCTTGCTTATTGTTGTTTACAATGTTACCTAGAGTGAGTTCTGCAGAAATAAAGTACTTCGCCTAGATTATCACATTCAGTCTTCACCAGTGGATATCATTATTTTTTTCCAGCTTTCCGGAGGAAGACCCTGAAGTTTAAGAGTTTAGTAGTCTGAATAACAACACATAGCTCATATCTCAGGGACAGATATAATAGGTATATACATATACATGGAAAAAATGTTTTGGAACTTTTGACAAAGGCCTTAGCTCACACTGTCTTGAATCACTACTGCTGAAAAAAAAAAAAAAAACAAACCTTTTCTTTCCCTCTATCTCTTTGGCTTTTCTATCATATTCTCATTTCTAATAATCTAAAGTTTTAAGAAATCGATCCCCTTTCCCATCTTTATTTTTTATCAGAAAACTATTTCCTGTGGGCCTCTTTCAATTCAAACTGCCTCAGTCTTGGATCTGAAAGTCAGGTTATACAATCTGGTTTATTGTTTTTAATCAATTCAAAATTTTAAGAGGCATTTTTTCAGGTGTCAGATGTCATAATTAATTTCCACAAATACTTGTTGTTGAATAGCTAAGCCATTTCTGTAGTCAAATTTTATAAAGTTTGTCTTCTTTCAATATTACTAGATGATATTGCACAAATTATGTCATTTCTCTAAGACCAATTTTCTTAACTATAAAAGAAAGGAGTTGTACCAGATCGTCTGTAAGAGGCCTTGAAGCTCCCAAATGGTGTGCTTCTTACCATGCCAAAGCCTTCACTAATTTATTTGAAAACCATTGAGAACATAGTGTGCCAAGTACTACATAAGGCATTGTAAATATGATCATTAGGTAGCCCTGTGTCAAGAAGGTGAGAACCTGCTGCAGAGCTCACTGTAGTAGAATTACAACATTGATTTATGTTTGTGGGCTGCTTACGTATATTTAACACACCTTTTCTATGTAGTTTCCCTTGTGTCTCACACTATCCACCCCGTAACAACATGCATTTCTACTCTTCTTCCTTACCACCATCAATGGGTCCATTCTCAATCTGCCCAGATTTCAGGCTTCCCCAGCTTTCTCTTCCATACATAAAAATCATAGATAGAGGTAGAGTTAATAACAAATTGAGTAGATGCCTGATTTCCTGATAGGGCTTAAAGGGATTTTCTGCTTGTAGATATCTCTATCTCTGTATCTATCTATCTATCTATCTATCTATCATCTCTCTATATATCAGGCTGAAGTGTAATGATGCAATCATAGCTCACTGCAGCCTTGATTTCCTGGGCTCAAGTGATCCTCCCACCTCAACCATAGCTAGGACTACAGGTACACACCACCACACCTGGCTAATTTTTAAAATTTTTTGTAGAGATGGGGGTCTTTCTGTGTTACCCAAACTAATCTCAAACTCCTGGGCTTAAGCAATCCTCCAGTGGCCTCTCAAAGTGCTGGGATTACAGGCATGTGCCATGGCACCCAACTGAATTTTATTTATTATTTTTATAGTGTTTAAAGAAGAATAGAAATAATAGAGGTTTTAGGCTGGGAGGAGACAAGCTAGGGAAAAGTAATAGGCAATGGACATAGTGATGAAAGGGATGTTTCGGTGTGAAGGATATACCCACTAAAGGTCTTCAGCCTACCCCAGTTTTTTCATGGCCTATCACACTTTTGAGCTGTTTTAGTCTGAGTTATAACAGTTGTCAGCTAGTTTAGAAATCTATTAATGTCTTGGTGTTTGTACAGTTTGTTATTCCTTCATGGACCATTTCTCCACTTAGCTTCCTGGACACATACTCTCCTGACTCTTCTCTCTCCTTCTTTGTTCCTTAGCAGCCTCCTTTGCTAGGTTCTGCTTCTATTCTTAGAGGGTCTCATGGCTTAGAATTTGCTGATAATCCTAAATTCACTTCCCACCACCACCCTTCTTAAACTTCATATTCATATACCAAACTACCGACTTAACATCACTAGCTGGGTGCTTAAAAGGCATCTCAAATTAATATATCAAAAACTCAGCCTCTGATGTCCCTGCATACTCATCCTTCACTAGTCTTTCCTGTATTGGTTATGATCTCGTCATTCTAATTACTTGGGCCCAAAAATCTGGACTTCATCCTTGCTTCTTTATTTTTCCTCTTTAGTTAGCACACCAAATCTGTCAGTAAATCTTGTTGTCTCTACCTTCAAATTATATCCTGGAAATAATATACTGCTACCTCCATCTCTACCACCCTAATCCAAACCATCCACATTTGTACCATAGACCAAAGCAATAGTCTTCTAAGTACTTTGTCTGTCAGAAGCTATTTTTCTATTTTTCCCATTACAGCCACAGCAATCTTTTTAAAATCTTTTTTTTTTTTTTTTTTTTTGAGACAGAGTCTCATTCTGTCACCCAGGCTGGAGTGCAGTGGTGCGATCTTGGCTCACTGCAACCTCCACCTTCCAGGTTCATGCGATTCTCCTGCCTCAGCCTTCTGAGTAGCTGGGATTACAGGCACACACCACCACACCTGACTAATTTTTGCATTTTTAGTATAGATGGGATTTCTCCATGTTGGCCAGGCTGGTCTCGAACTCCTGTCCTCAAGTGATCTTTTTGCCTCAGCCTCTCAAAGTGCTGGGATTACAGGCATGAGCCACTGCTCTTGGCCTAAAAATTTAACATTTAATAGACTGTGAAACCTCTTACTTGAAATCCAACATTTTCCCAATATATGAACTCCGTACCATAGCCTTCAAGGCAGTGCATAATCTTGCCCCTATATACCTTTTCTATCTCATCTCATGATTCTTCCTGGCTTGCTTCACCGACATTACAGGTCCTTTTACTGTTCTTCCTGGTATACATCATCCTATTGTGATTTTGTATGACAACTTGGCCAGGCTATAGTTTTCACACATTTACTCAAACAACATTTCAGGTGTTGTTGTGAAGGTATTTTGTAGATGTGATTAACATCTACAATCATCTGGGTTTAAGTAAGGGGTATTAGCCTTGATAATCTGTGTGGGCCTCATTCAATCAGATGAAAGGCTTTAAGGGCAGAGCTGAGGTTTCTGTAAGAAGAGGAAATTCTACTTGTAAACTGCAGTCAGCTCCCACCAGAGAGTTTCCTGATGGTCTTCCTTACAGATTCCAGACTTACCTACCCAGGCCCTAATGCAAGCCAATTCCTTGGAATAAATCAATCTCTCTCTCTCTCTCTATATATATACACACATATGTACATATACACATATATATATACACACATATGTATATATACACATATATATACACACATATGTATATATACACATATATACACACGTATATATACACATATATACACACGTATATATACACATATATACACATGTATATATACACATATATACACATATGTATATATACACATATATACACACATATATACACACATATATACACACATATATATACACATATATATACACACATATATGTACACATATATATAAACTAATAATCAGAGTGCTATGAGAAACAGAGCAATATTATACATAAGTTTTATGTGTAATTATATATACATAAAACCTATGTAAAATATTATTCTATTTACATATTGCACTCTCTCTCTCTCTCTCTATATATATATGTACAATGGTGCAAGCCAATTCTTTGCAAGAAATCAGTCTCTCTCTCTCTCTCTATATATATATACACACATAAATATAAACTAATAATCAGAGTGCTATGAGAAACAGAGCAATATTATACATAGGTTTTATGTATAATTATGTATATATATAACCTATGTAAAATATTCTATTTACATATTGCGCTCCCCCCCATATATATGTACAATAGTGCAAGCCAATTCCTTACAAGAAATCAATCTCTATCTGTTCACATTTCATACACACACACACATATATGCGTGTGCGTGTCCCTGCATACTCACTCTTCACTAGTCTTTCCCATAGTGGTTATGATCTCTTCATATATATATATAAAATATATATATACACACACACACATACATATATATACACGTGTGTGTGTGTGTATTAAATATGAATGATAGAGCAATTGATTTCTTTCAAGGAATTGGCTTGCACCATTGTATATATATATATATATAGAGAGAGAGAGAGAGAGAGAGAACATGCAATATGTAAATAGAACACTATTATACATGGGTTTTATATATATTATTATACATAAAATCTATTTATAATATTGCTCTGTTTCTCATAGCACTCTGATGCACCCATACACCTCATTCTTCTCTCACAGCTTTTGCTTTTGCTGTTCCCTATTCCTGGAATGCTTTCTTCCAAATATTTGCATGGCTCATGCTCTTACATGATTCAAGTCTTTGATCAGTTGGCCCCTCCTCAGAAGGGCCTTCTTTAATCTCCTTGTTAAAAGTGACCCAAGTGACTCCGTATCAATCATATTTTCTTACCCTTACTGTTTTATTTCATAACATTTACCCCTATCTGAAACTATGCACTTGGTCATTGTCTCTCCTTTTCCCCATGTCTAAGCTCCATGATGGGGTGCGTTTCATCTGTCTTGTTCACTGCTGTATCCCCAACCTCTAGATCAGTGCCAAGTCCAGGAATGCATAGCATATCTTTGTTGAATAGTGAGGAAATGAGACACTGTATTGATTTATTGGAGTTCAGAGGGTGGTCCTCAGAGGGAGAAAATAGCTGAAAAAGCAGAACGAAAACTATAAAAAGCTTTTTTACGTCAGCTAAGTTTTCAATCTTAGCATTCCTTCTTTCTAAAAATAATTTTTAAAAAAATCCAGACTTATTATCTGCACTTCTCTTTCCCATGTTATTCTATACCTGCCAATTTTCTTTTATTTATCAAAAATTTACTTAGATCCTAGTATGTGCTAGGAATGATTAGACAAGCCAAAAACAACCAATCAGAAGGGAGAATTTCTCAAAGGAAGGCCTTGTAAGCTAAGATGTGATAAAGCCTACTAAGCAAAGAGTAGAGGGAAATGAACAGGGTAGAGAAAAGTGTGTGCATAGTGGCCTGGAAACGAGAAAGAACATACTGTCTGAGGAAGTAAAAGAAGATCAGGTTGGCCCGGTGCAGTGGCTCATGCCTGTAACCCCCCAGCACTTTGGGAGGCCAAGACGGGCAGATCGCGAGGTCAGGAGTTCGAGACCAGCCTGGCCAACATGGTGAAACCCCATGTCTATTAAATATATAAAAATTAGCCGGGTGTGGTGGCACACACCTGTAATCCCAGCTACTCGGGAGGCTGAGGCAGAAGAATTGCTTGAACTCAGGAGGTGGAGGTTGCAGTGAGCTGAGATCATGCCACTGCACTCCTGCCTGGGCGACAGAGAAAGACTCTGTCTCTGGGCTGGAGAAAAAAAAAATGAAGAAGATCAGGTTGACTAAAGTATAGTTTTTGAGAGAATGTATGTGGGTGCATTAAGAGGACAGATGAATCTGGACAGGTGTTAGAGCATGAAGCTCCTTTCAGCTTAGTTATGAGTTTTTAATTTTGTCTGTGAAAGATGAGAGGATAACAGGAGCACTAAGTAAGAGACTAATATGTCAGCTTTGTGATTCAGTAAGACACTTTCAATACAAGGGCAGAAAGACCAGTGTCACATGGAGTTTTTGCATTTATTGTTGCTTCTCCTTAAACCTCTGAAACTTACTCGTTTCGCTGAAAACTTTGTTCCATGCTTTTTAACCTCAGGTAAATGAAAACAAACAACAGCACAACATATCTACCAACAACCAACAGAAATAAAGATAGCAGACTGATTTCATCCAGCTAGATTCAACATCTCCAAAATTTATCCTGGATGGAGATAGAGTAGCATATTTATGTATGAAATGTGAATAGGGTTTGGAATTAGAATACTTCAGACCCTAGCTCTGTCTTGTGTTGGCAGAATTCCTTAACTTTCTGAAGTCTCCTACAGCTCATGTATTAAATGAAGCTACCGAGAATACTTTATTCACAGGAAAATTGTGTGAATTAACGTATGGTGAGTTACCTGGTGAAATACAAAACTCCGGTTAAATGAGTTATAGTCATCTTTGCCTCATGAGTTCACAAGGTATTTGACATCAAATAACCAGCTTATTATTAGAAGTTATTGCTGTGGGATGGGTGGAGTGGATTTAATGTGATCACACATGGAATCTTACAGCACTCTGAAGATGGAGGGTCCATGCAGAAGAGTGCTACCTGCCAAAAGAGGATAAAATACCACTCATCACCTCAGGAGGCATTGATTATGTTGATCCTACAGACAGAATGTTACTGTCATAGGGAACACAGAAAAGACACTGCTTATTCACGTTATGGGGGAGAGAGATACAACACTCCATGGCCATTTCCAGTATTTTGGGGGTTATATTAAAGAAACTAACTCCTTTCATTCAAATCAACTGAAAAAAGCCTTGGAATTTAAGAAATTCATCTCAAGCTAATGCATACAAACTTACTGGGAGAGACCTTGATTCAAGAAACTGACTCACTGGTACAGAGGTTAGCAAATTATCCTAAGGACAAAAAACCAAACACCACATGTTCTCACTCATAGGTGGGAATTGATCAATGAGAATACTTGGACACATGAAGGGGAACATCACACACTGGGGCCTGTCATGGGGTGGCGGGACGGGGAGGGAAAGAATTAGGAGATATACCTAATGTAAATGACAAGTTAATGGGTGCAGCACACCAACATGGCGCATGTATACATATGTAACAAATCTGCACGTTGTGCACATATACCCTAGAACTTAAAGTATAATAAAAAAAATTTAAAAAAAGGCCGACAGACGCGAATTCAGACTATGCTTCCCTTTGTAACCCTAATTGAGTGGCTATGGGTTTCCTGGTAACAAGGCTCTGTAGAGTGACTTAAAACAAACAAAATTTTTAAAAGATCAGGATATTTATTTTTTATTATTCTTTCTAGATACCATTTTTGAATGTGAGATTATTAATCAAAAAAAGATCAACTTTATGCAATCATACAGTAAAGAATCCCTCCAGAAAGAGGAGCTAGAGACATAGTGGGGCTTAAGAAAATATATATTTTTAAGAAGGTGGCAGTATACATATGGAAAAACGAACCAAGCTGCGCATTTAAGATTTGTATACTTGACATCACTTGAGAATAATGTGAAAACAAGATCACTCTCTCTAGGAATTAAATATGTAGCTAGTTTGGCTTGTTAGAACATACCTATTACAGTCAAGATTCTGGCGCTCAGTTAAGTTAAATCAAGTAAAATAGCTCTCTCCTCCGGCCCGGTGCGGTGGCTCACGCCTGTAATCCCAACACTTTAGGAAGCCGAGGCGGGCGGATCACGAGGTCTGGATATCGAGACCATCCTGGCTAACACGGTAAAACCCCGTCTCTACTAAAAATACAAAAAATTAGCCGGCGTGGTGGCGGGCGCCTGTAGTCCCAGCTACTCCGGAGGCTGAGGCAGGAAAACGGCGTGAACCCGGGAGGCGGAGCTTGCAGTGCGCCGAGATCGCGCCACTGCGCACCAGCCTGGGCTACAGAGCGAGACTCCGCCTACAAAAAAAAAAAAAAAAAAAAAAAGTTCTCTCCTCCAACACCCATGTCAGCGTTACAAGGTTCCTGCTGTAGAAGCCTATTTCTGTTTGCATGTGCAACATATTACTCCATAAACATGAGAAAAAGCCCTGATATAGCCACAAGAGTAATTTCTTTCCATCTGGCCCTGCCGAGGCTTTCAGCATTTATAAAGAGCTGAAAGCAGTCTGTTTTAGCATCTCATAAAGCCCCCTCCTTTAACCAGAGGCCAGCTTTCTACTTCTTTGATGATCATGGCTCTTATTAGAGCATGCACACTTGTGTTTGCGGCCAAGTTGCTACTATACACACCTTCAAATGCCAGAAAGCACAGGCAGTCTCTGGGATCCTTGCGTCTTGGTGCGAAGTCCTTCACACTCTGTTGGTAGGTGGCCCTCCCTCCTAGAAATTCTTTCTCTCTCTTCAGCTCTGCTGAGGCTTGCTCAAGGCCAGGGCATTGAGTGGTGTGTGCTAATGACATATTGGATGTAGTGTGAAGATGAGAGGGACGAATGGCAAAGAAGATGAACTAAGTTCCAAAATACTAACTTTAATTGCTTTTGCCTGTTGAAATAGTTATGTAGAAGGACAGCTACGGTAGAAATATACAAAGCATTATGTGTTACTGAGACCATCCCAGAGGCTGCTAATAGTGGAATTTTTCATGATTTATTTTCGATTCTTCTATAAACTCTTCAAATTATAACTTTACATTGCCTAAGTGTTTCTTGGTGTTTTATCATGATAACGGCTAGCATTTATACTCTACCTGTAACACTAATAGGTCTGTGGGTAGTTCCAGAATGGTACATAAATTCTAATACGTAAACTAATTAGAGAAAACCCCTCTGTTTCAATCAGATCTAGAGAAGGAATAAAAATGTACAGTAAATGTGTCAAATTTAATATACTTGGCAAGAGAAGGCATAAATATGATATAATACCAATACTCATAATGGAGTGCTTGAAAAAAATGCAATGCCCCTTCCTATGGATGTTAATGGACTTTTCAGGAATTATCTGGTGGCAGATGTAGAAGTCACTGCAGAGGAAACACATGAGGTTTAGCTGAGTTCAGATGGTTCTAAGCTTCTTTCTGCCAAGCAGGCACTAAGTGATCTTGAAGCAGTGAATTTTGACTGACACAGGGGCTTTTCTTAGCCTTGCTGTTGGCTAGACAACTGAATTTAAAAATGTCACCAGCCCCTTAACTCTCGGTGTCCTTATCTCTGAAATGGATTCAATAATCACTGTTGTTAAAGGTGGTATGAAAATTACACAGGTGGTCAATAATTAGCAGTTTTATCTTTTCTCTGCTTCCTAATGTTTATGCCAAGCCCGTTGTATCCTGAAAACACTTCTCTTACTGTACCCTTCACATGTTCTTGTAATTGGTTCTTTATGTATTTGTCTTTACATTATATTTTGAGCTTCTTGAGGTTGAGGGCTTTGTTCTATGCATGTTTGTATCCTCGTAGGCCAGTGCAGTGACTGTCACATAGTAATTTAAAAATGGTGAACCAAGGAAATTATTTAATGCCTAAATTTTGTTAAATGAGTTACTCATGCAGTTAATTAGTCATTTTTTCAGAGGCAAAGGAATTAAGATAATAGGATACTTAAGCCACTGTGATTTAGTAAAAGAATTGATGGGAATATAAGGTTGATTAGAAAGCTGTCCCCATGGAAGCTGAACTAGACGGTCTCGAGGGAGAACTGGAGCACTCTGAAGAGCACCACACAGCTCTTATGACCAGTCATTCTGTCATTCTCTCAGGAGACCCTGCTCCTCCTGATTCTGGACATAAAAGGAACTTGGAGAGTCCTGATATAGTTTGGACATTCATACTAGCCCAAATCTCATGTCGAAATGTAATCCCCAGTGTTGGAGGTGGGGCCTGGTGGGAGCTGTTTGGGTCACAGGGGTGGATCCCTCATGCCTTGGCAATGTCCTTGTGGTAGTGAGTGAGTTCTCTCCAGATCTGGTTGTTAAAAGTGTATGGCACCCCCACCCCCTCACTCTCTCTTGTTTCTGCTATGTGATGTGCTTGCCCTGCTTCACCTACAGCCATGAGTAAAAGCTCCCTAGGGCTTCATCAGAAGCCAAGCAGATGCCAATACCATGCTTCCCATAAAGCCTGCAGAAATGTGAGCCTGTTAAACCTCTTTATAAATTACCCAATCTCAAATAGTTCTTTATAGCAAAGCAAGAGCGGCTTAATACAGTCTCATTCAGAATGGGAGATCATCTGATGCCGGGACCCAGTTATTATCAGGATCCACTCATTCCTGGGCTGAGCCTGTCCTCATCTGTGCTAATGGTTTCAAAAGCACAGTATATCACATATGACATATAGAGCTATGGGTTTCCATTTACCTCTTCTCAGGGTAGCCTCTAACAAATTCCATGATATATGGGGGTTATTTCCCCACTTTTCTGCATGGAAAACAGGACCAGGGATATTCAGTCCATTTACTAAGCTCACATAGACAGTAAGTTAGAGGGCTATAATTTAAATCCAGATGTGGCAGACGCCAAAGCCCATGTCCCTGCTTTCCTCAATATTTTGTTGCTGCCTCAGGATAAAGCCTAATAGACACAGTTTATGAAAGGCAATATTTTTATAGAACAAAATACCTCTAAAATGGGTATAAAACCTCATTTACCAAGTAAATAAATGCCACTTTGTTTTTACATGACATACCACACTCTGCTGGGGCTAAGGAACTTTATGGGGATTGCTACAACTCAAGGGGCAGTCTGGGGACAAGGGCATGAGTCATATCCTTTCTTAGATTCCAAATTTGTCCAGAATTTCAGTAATTGTGCCTTCACAATGGGAACATGACTCAAGATGTGAAAGGCAAAATGGCAGGTCAGATGGAAGGCAGATCATGTAGAATCCTCTGAGTATGGCTCTAGTGTGTCCATCTAGATATAGAAAAGGGAGGACCATGGGTAGCTTGGTTATTGGTGATAAACAGCCTAATGGTCTCACCAGCCTCTTCACCCACCCACATGTATAAGGAGTTATGATCTCTCAAGTCACTGATTCTCAAGCAGGCTCACTGTGGCTGCCTTGAATCTGTAAGGAGCATGGAGCTTTTTAACATAGTTTATTTCCTGAATATGGAGGGTACACCCAAGCTCACGTTTGGTTCTGAAATCCAGGGCTTCATTAGAACGCACAGTATACTTCAGAATAGCTGAAGACTAAAGTGAGACCTGGGAGAAGGGCTGAAAATTCCCCTTGAGAATGGTGGTTTGAGATATTTCTGGGACTATTCTTCCTCTCTTTCCTGGTGGAGCATGAACTGGGGTGAAGGTTTTCACTCTCAAATTAAAGCTATCCCTTTTAGAGAATCCCAAGAAAAGGATAAATGGTCTAGACTCTCACATCCTGATAGACTAACATATCCTAAAGAATGTTTCTGCTTCCTCCCACCTGAGACCAAAAGGTAGGGTCATTTCATTTTAATTTTGAAGGAAGGACTTCTTTGGTGTTCAAACTTGGCAATGGAACTAACAATCATTTCATATCAAATGCATCTACCTACTGTTGTTCAAAGCAGTCCTGAAGTGAAAAGAATTACCTCATTCCTTTCCTTTTTTTCTTAGATGCTAAGCCTGTAAGTTTTCATCCTTTTTTTTTCTTAAGACAAGGTCTTGCTCTGTTACCCAGACTGGAGTGCAGTGGGTCACTGCAGCCTCCTCCTTCCAGGCTCAAGTGATCCTCCTACCTCAGCCTCTCAACTATATATACATATATTCTGTGTTTATAGCAACTTTGCAAGTATTATGCAGATTTCAAAGTCAAGGAAACTGAAGTTCAGACAGCTTTTTGGTTTGCCCAGGTCCATGAAGTAGGTAGTTGAGAGTTGTTGTTGTTTTTGCTCCCTCATACCAAATATGTGATGTCTTTTCGAACTTCAACAACCAGTTTTCCAATAATCTGACACCAACTAGGTATCTAACAATTCAATTCAATTCTGAAACTATTTGGAGTAAGCCCAAACCCCACGACTTAGGCGCCGAATCCCAGAAGACTTTCCTACCTCATTGCAGCGTTAGCTGCAAATGAGTTGCGCAGGACACCTACATTTCTCCCCAGCCGACTACAAATTGAGTTCCCATGACCCCTCTCAGGTTTGTTAATTCCCACAACAAATCACAGAACATAGCAAAGTGCTTTACTTACTGTTACTGGTTTATTATGGAGGCACACAGAGCTTCCATGCCCTATCTGGATGTGCTACAGTTTTAACACCACAGTGTGTTCACAAATGCAGCTCTCTGGACGCCATTACACATTTTTTTTTTTTTTTTTCTTTTTGAGACAAGGGATCACTCTGCTGCCTGGGCTGGAGTGTAGGTGTGTGATTATAGCCTCAACGGCCTGGGGTCAAGCGATCCTCCCATCTTAGCCTCCCTAGTATCTGGGACTACAGACATGTGCCACCACTCCTAGCTAATTTTTGTAGTTTTTATACAGATGGGGTTTTAGATCCAAGGTGGATCTAAAACTTCCAACCTACTCATAAATGCTTGATCTCTCTGGCAACCATCCCCAACCTCAAAGCTATCTAGGGATCCCCATTTCCTGCCTCTGGTAAACTACTATTCTACTCTCCACTTCTATGAGAACATTTTATGTTGTTTTAGATTTTACATATAAGTGAGGTCACGTGGTGTTTGTCTTTCTGTGCCTAGCTTATTTTGCTTAATGTTACATTTTACAGGTTCATCCATGTTGCCACAAATGACAGAATTTCTTCTTTATTTTGTAGCTGAGTAGTATTCAATTGTGAGATATATATATATAAAACATATATATAACATATATATAACATATATTATATATATAACATTTTCTTTATCCATCCATTGTTTGATGAATACTTAAGTTGATTACATCTCTTGGTTATTAATAGTGCTGCAGTAAACACAGGAGTGCAGATATCTCTTTGACAAACAGATTTGTCCCCCCCTTTGGATATATACCCAGTAGTGGAATTGCTGGATCATATGGTAGTTCCATTTTTAATTTTTTGAAGAAATTTAATACTGTTTTCTATGACTGTACTACTTTACATTCCCACCAACAGTGTATAAGAGTTCCCCTTTCTCCACATTCCTGCCAACATTCATTTTTGTCTTTTTGATTACAGCCATTCTAATTGGGGTAAGGTTATATCTTATTGTGTTTTGATTTGCTCTTCCCTGATGACTAGTGGTGTTGAGCATATTTTTGTGTATCTTTTGGCCATTTGTATGTCTTATTTTGAGAAACACTTATTCATGTCCACTGTACACATTTTAATGGGATTATTTGGTTTATCCCCTGTTGAGTTGTTTGAGTTCTATTATATTCTAGATATTAACCCCTTGTCAGTTGCATTACTTGTAAATATTTTCTCTCATTCTGTTTCTTTACTCTGTTGTTTTGTTTTCTTTGCTGTGCAGAAACTTTTTAGCTTGATGTGATTACATTTGCCTATTTTTGCTTTTGTTGCATGTGCTTTTGAGGTCCTATTCAAAAAATCTTTGCCCAGACCAATGTCATTAAGCATTTTCCCTATTTTTTTAGGAGTTTCATAGTTTAAGGTCTTACATTTAAGTCTTTAATCTATTTTGAGTTGATTGTTATATATGGTGAAATATAAGAGTCTAGTTTTATTGTTCTGCATATGGATTTCTGTTTTCCCCAGAGCCATTTATTCAAGAGACTGTCCTTTCTTCAATGCATATTCCTGGCAACTTTGTTGAAAATCAGTTGGCTGTAGATGTGTGGATTTATTTCTGTGCTTTCTATCCTGCTCCATTAGTCTGTGTCGGTTTTTCTGCCAATGCCATGCTGTTTTTGTTATTATGGATTTGTTGTATGTTTTCATATCAGGTAGTGTGATGCCTCCATCTTTTGTCTTTTGGCTTCAGATTGCTTTGGCTATTTAGGATCTTTTATGATCATACACATTATAAGACTGTTTTCTGTTTCTGTGAAGAATGTAATTTGTATTTTGATAGGAACTGTGTTGAATCTGTAGATCACTTTGCGTAGTATGAACATTTTAATGATATTTATTCTTTCAATCCATGAACATAGGATATCTTTCCATATATTTGTGTCTTTATTTCATCAGTGTTTTATAATCTTCATGTAAAAATCACTCATCTCCATGGTTATATTTATTTTTATATATTTATTTTGTAGCTATTTTAAATAGGATTGCATTCTTGTTTCTTTTTCAGGTAGTTCACTATTAGTGTATTTAAAAACTACCGGTTTTTGTTTATTGATTTTGCATCCTATAACTTTATTGAATTTATTAATTCTAGCAGCTTTTTGGTAAACTCTTCGGGACACATATATATGAGTATATATTATATTATATATATGGATATATATAATTATATATTCACATATATACTATATATTAAGATATAAATATATAATTATATATGTGTAGCATATATATTAGGATGTAATCTACAGAAAGGGACAGTTTGATTTCCTCATTTCCAATTTGGATGCCCTTTATCTCTTTCTTTTGCCTAACTGCTTATTGCTCTGGCTAGAACTTCCAATACTATATTGAATGGGGTGGTGAAAGTGAATGCCCGTGTCTTGGTCCAGATCTTAAAGAAAAACTTTCTTCATTTAGTATGCCATTATTATTTTAAGGTATATTTTTTCTACACTTAATTTTTTTGAGAGTTTTTATCGTGAAGAGATGGTATATTTTGTCAAATGATTTTTTTTCTGTTGAAATGACTATATGGTTATTCTTTTTGATTCTGCTAATGTGATGTATCTTGTTTATTGATTTGTGTACGTTGAGTCATCCTTTTATCTCTGAGATGAATTATAATTGATCATGATGAATAATTTTTAAGTTTATTGCTAAATTCAGTTTGCTAGTATTTTGTTGAGAATTTTTGCATCTATGACCATCAGAGATATTGGCCTGGAGTTTTTGTTTTGTGTTCTTGTCAGGTTTTGGAATCAGGTTAATTCTAGACTCAAGGAATAGTTTGGAAGTATTCCTTCTTATTAAATTTTTTCAGAGTTTGAGAGCAATTGGTGTTAGTTCTTTAACTGTTTGGAGAATTCAACAGTGAAGCCATCAGGTGCTGGGCTTTTTTGATTGGGAGAGTTTTTATTACTTCAATCTCATTACTTATTATTAGTCTGTTCAGGGTGTCCATTCTTCATAGTACAATCTAGGTAGGTTGTATGTATCCAGGAATTTATCCATTTTCTCTAGATTTTCCAGTTTGTAAGCATATAGTTGTTCCTAATAGTCTCATAATAGTCTCTGATGATCCTTTGAATTTCTGTAGTATGGGTTGTATTGTCTCTTTTTTCATCTCACATTTTATTTATTTGAATGTTCTCTTTTTTTTTCTCAGTCTAGCTAAAGATGTGTCAATTTTGTTTATCTTCTCAATAAACCAACTGTTTGTTTTGTTGTTTTTGTATTTTTCTAAATATCTATTTTGTTTATTTTTGTTCTCATATTTGTGTTTTTTTTCCTGTTAATTTTAAGTTTAGTTCATTCTTGTTTATTAATTCCTTGAGTTATAACATTAGGTTGTTTATTTGAGATCTTTCTGTTTTTTTGATGTAGGCAGGTATTGCTATAAAATTCCCTCTTATGACTGCTTTTTCTGTATCCCATAGGATTTGGTATGCTGTGTTTCCATTTTCATTTGTCTCAAGGTATTGTTAAACTTTTAAAAAGTCTTCATTAACCCATTTGTTGCTCAGGAGCATGTTGTTTAATTTTCACGTGTTTGTACTATTTCTAATTTTCCTTCTGTTATTGATTTCTAGTTTTATTTATCACGGTCAGAAAAGATATTTGATATGATTTCAATGTTTTAAAATTTGTTAAGACTTGTTTTATGACCTAATTTATGGTCTATCCTGGAGAATGTCCCATATGCTGATGAAAAGAATGCATATTCTACAGCTGTTGAGTCTTAACAAGAAATTTATCTCAAGCTTTTGTCATTTCACTACTTTTTCAAAGAGCCAACTGAATTCTCTCTACTACTGTCTAAAGAACAGGAGCATTTTTCAGTATTTGATGAATATCCCCTCACTTCCCCAAGGTTAAAAAAGAAAAATGTCAGAGCTTTTCATTCTATCCACATAAAGAAATGCCTTTCATTTGATATAATTACAGCCTTTACTGCCTGCCTTTGACCTTTGCCTCTCTGTCATTCACATCTTGGGCCCTGAAAAATAAAATATACAAGAAAACAAAACTGGCATAGATGCCACTTAATATGGCATAACTTAGTGTGTTGAAAAACAATTCTACATAGTTCTAAGCCTGTTTTATTTCTCTTTTAGGGAGATAGCGGAATAATTACATTTAGAAATCTATCAAGAGATAAAGAAAAGGGAAATGATAGAGGAAGAAAATTCCTGGAGGGGTAATAAAGTAATTGTCATATATTTCTTGAAAGTTTCTTGAGATTTTCCCAAAACTGCCGCCTCTAACCAAATTCACAAGACAATATAAAAAGAGGAGAAATTCCTAAGAGACCATTTATTCATTGATTTATTCTTCACCTGTATCAGGTCCCTACACTGGGCTGGCCCTGTCCTGGGCATTGGCAATAGGCTGCTGAACAAGAAAAAAAATTCTAAAGTCTTGAAACTTCATACTAGTTGGGGAGGATTTGAGGAACAATAACAATAAAAACAAATAGAAGAATTTCTTATCCTAGATATTAATCACATTGCCAAGCAATTGATTTTATATATACTTAACATACATATATATGCATATATCTGCAATGTAGCACATTATACTATCTTGTTTCATCTTCACACAAAACTGTTTAATCAGCATTCTTAAAACTCATATTTTGAAGATAAGAAACATACTACTGATTTAAGTTGACTGACATAATCACTCAATAAATTAAAGAAATAGCTTGAGATACTTTAAGCTCACTTTTCTTATTCCAAATCTTTTCCTCTATAGTGTGACAAAAATTCTGAGAAAAACAGAATGCAACAAAAATTTAAAGTCTTTTAGAAAATTAAAAGGAAGAAAAAGACAAAAAAGATAGATAATGGCAAACAATGACAAAAATAATTTCATTTTTTTTCCACAAAAGCTACATTGTTTTACCCATCTTTTTTTTTTCTAATTATATCACCCATTTTCTTACCCAGAAAGGGAATTGTGAAAATTATCTCTAACAGCTCATTTAAGCAAAACAAAAAGGAGAACACACATAAGAAAGTCAACTGTTGAAATGAGTGCAGAACACATTTATGAGAGGGGGGAACAGAAGAGCACATATCTGAACATCTTGCTTCCTTAGCATCCTTGGCAAACCATTTGTCTTTACTGAAAGCACTTAGAGGTGTTTCCTACGTACAGATTTAATAATGTAAGGAGGTAAAACAGAAATATCCTGTGCAAAGTAAGCAGAAAACGTATTTCCCTTGAAGAAAGGTCCCTTCTGGATCAGGTCAGTGAGAGAGCTTCCCATCTCCAAAGCTTCCTTTGGAGTCATTATAGCTTGTTCAAGCCTCAGCTGCACTCATTTTCAGAAGACCCAGGCTGGAGACAAACTTCTAGATGAAGAATCGTGTTTGCTGAATCAGCTCTCTTCTTTGGTCACTAGATGGCTAGCTGGTCTGAGTATGGTAGCAGTGTAAATTCTAAATAATATCTCCCAGTGTCTGAACCTCACAGAAGTCATAAGAAAGAGAGAAATCCAGGAGAGTTTAAAAATCACTCTGTGAGTGATGCTGACAAGGACATGGGGAGCTGAGAGAGTGTATCAAGTACCAGCGGTGTGCAAGATGGTTTGAGCAATGTATGAGTTTGGCCAACCAAAACGTGAAAAAACTTGCTTTCTTATTAATGTTCCTAGAAGCAGATAGCCTTCACAGTCAAGATAGTATGCCTGGGAGACCACAGAATCAATTTCATTTATTGACTGCTAGAAGAAGAGTATTTTAGAGGAGCTAGGAGAACTCCTGGTGATCATATGGTCTCGCAGTCTTTCTTTTTTTTTAAGTTATCAAATTCCTTCTTGATTTTTTTAACATTTCATAAATATGAATTGAGCATCTGGTTAGTTGGAAGCATTGTTTTAGATATTTAAGATGTAAAAATGAGGAAAAGTAGGCAGAGAAGCCCTCCATCATGAAGCTTATATTCTAGCAAATATATGTCGGTAATAAAGTAAGAGCCAATAAGTAAAATTTAGGAAATTAAAATGAGTGATGGGTAAAGAGAAAAAAAGTGATATAGGATAAGAGGAATAGGACCAGCTGGAGGAGGTGATGGATTGAATTTTAAATAAAGTGGCCAAGGCAGGATGCATTGAAAAAATGAAATGTTAACAAAAAAATGTTAGCAAAGACTTTAAAGAGGTTGGGAAGTTAGTTATTTTAATCGTGAGCATAGGACAGCATCCAAGGCCATGGAAAGTCCCCAAGGCAGGAGCTTGCTGAAAGAACAGCCAGGAGGCGAGTGTAGCAGGAGCTGGATGATGAAGACAGATAAGTGGGAGAAGAGGCCAACAGGGCAGTGCCCCAGCCCACCTGCAGCACACATCTCTAGGATTTTTTTATCTCATAGTGTTGACTTTATCTTTTATTCTGAGTTAGATGAGGTAACCACGGGAGAGCTGTGAGCAAAGAAATGACATAATTTGACTTAAGTTTTACAGGTCGGTATTTGGCTGCTATGTGGATAATAGACTGTTGGGCTTAAAGATAAAATTAGAGAGAGGAGGGTATTCATAGAATCTATGTTAGGGACTATGGAGGCAGCCTCCAAGGAGGAGGTGAGACATGGTATGATTCCAAATGGATTTTGAAGATATAGCCAACATGATATAAAGAAAAATTTGATGTGGGTTGTGGGAAAAAGAGAAGAATCAGAATGACTGGTCAGATTTCATGTTTGAGCAATTAGATGGATGGCGTTAGCATCAGCAGAGACACAGTAGGCTACGGATGCAGCAGATTGGGGATAAAGTTGAAAGCTCTGATTTGGGCTTTGATGATCTATTAGACATCTATGTGGAGATGTCAACAACACAGTTTTTTTTTTTTCCCCAAAGAAATCTTATGGAAACTCCGTAAGTAAAAGATATGAATGAGACACTCTGAAGAGAGGTCAGTGGAGAAACACTCTCTCCACTCATGGTCACCTCTCTCCTTCTGTGGCTCTAGCAGTAACTATGTGCCACCCAGAAACTTCATAACAGATCTCCAAAACCAAAGGCCTGCTACACTAACCTCATTTATAAATGCTGAAGCTTGGGTTCCCATAGTTACACAAAGTAGTTTTCAGGCATTCACATATTCAAGCAGTGACAGAATCAGGACTTAAACTCTGGCCTCTGGCCTCTGGCCTCTCAATCTATGATTCTCCCAGTACCTATCAACAGTTTTACTTTGTGTTCTTGGGCACTTTCTTGTTCCCAGACTGGCTTTTTTTTTTTGGATCAGTTGAATTTCAAACATCCTTTTAAGTTCTACTAGAGTGCTGCTTAACTTTAATTTGTTCAAGTAAGAACCTTAAAAATAGAAACCCAAACTAACAACAACAAAAAAAGAAATCAACGAACAAAGACATATCAATCAAAGAATAAACATACAACTATTGTTGTCATCGTTTCTTCTAAACTAGGAAAAATCAACAGGAAGAAATCAGAAAGGATTTATTCTCACAATGAAGGATAGTCCTTAGTAAAGCACAGTTGGCAATTAGACACTGGTTCTCATACTCACTTGTCTATACTTGTGTGTTTGTATGCTCTTTATTTTTGTTAATTTCCTTTATTTTTTCCAGGTTGTAAAAATTCCAACACAGATAATTTTACCTGTAGGATTTTCTAAGCCATGGACTTTTACTGAGTGGTATGTTGGAAAAAAAACAGTGTCAGAAAACATCTTGCTCTAGTCATAGATCTTCTTGTCATCTTATCAACCAGCTTCTTCTGGTGGATCCAGATTATGTCCACTTTGAAGAGGAAGCAGCTCTTCTGCTGTTGGCCACCAAGTTGGCTTCTGAAGAGAGAATATCTGCTCTGGAGAAAAGGCATAAACTCCATTCCTCCACAAACTCAAAAGGGCACATTGCCATCATACTTCAGACTTTAAAAGGTCTCCCAATCTTTTATACTCGGAAGTAGTGACTATGTCTTACTTTTAAGTTCAATTTAATTCAGTTAGGTTCAGAGTAACTCAATCACCATCTGTTACATGCTTGCTTGTATGACACTATATACTATTCCAGGGGTTCAAACATATATGCCTTCTAGAAACACACTTTCAATTACAGTAAACCACATAAAATGCTAAAAAACTGTCAGAGAAGCATATATAGAGTGTTTTGGGAGCACAGAAAACAAAACAACTCATTCTGGTATGGGGGCAATGAGATATATAATATCAGGGAAGGTTATAGAGAGGAAGGTATGGCTGAGTTGGAGCTTGAAAGATAAGTCAGAGTTTACAAGACAGAAACATGAATCAGGATAAACAAAACACATGAGCAAAGGTGAAGAGATATAAAATGGCACATGGGAGAGAAAAGAATAATCTGGTTTGTTGGGAAGTGGCTGAAAAGGAGACTGGCCTGATTGTGAAGGTCTGTCCATGTCATGCAAAAGAATTTGGACTTCATCCTCAAGGATTCTTAAGCAAGAGAGGGATACAAGTACATCATTAACAACATATACTGGGGGTAGAAAATGGCTGGCTGGATTTGGTGGGAGAACAAACTAAAGGCTAGAAGAACAGTTAGAAGACTGTTAAAATAATCTGGGCAGAGGATGTTATGGTTGTGAGCTAAGCAGTATGAATTGAAAGAAAGGTGAAAATTCAAGACGTGATCTTCTTACCAACTCAAAGTCACTGCAGAGGTCCAATAATCCCATCCCTCTGGCACAACCTCCATTCATTTGAAAATAGCAGTATTAATTTTGGCAAAGCAAGGCACCCTAGTAAAATGTAAAATATAGATAACCACCTCAGGCTGCATCCTGGAATCGCTGTGATGGGTAATAAAAGCCATCCTCAGCCAGCCGCTAAGTCAGACTCCATAGAAATTCTTAACAGCAATAATAAAAATAATATAGCCCTCTGGAAAGCTAGAAATGTATTTGAACACACAGATTTTTATTAGCACCACAAACGTTTCATCAGGCTTCACACATTTGATTCGTCAGAGTAGTGATGTGATACGTCAATAAGTAGAGAGCATCACAGGTGAGCAAGCGAGTCTGGGCTTTGCTTTTCACCCTGAAGTTTACTGGCTGAGATCTTCATATTTATCCAGAATAGACTGGCTTTTGTCTTGAAATCTGTTTTGACTTACTTATTTTGTTCTGGGTATTCGAGCTAGAAATGCCAGAAATGGAATCTCAAACTCAGATTCATTTATATTTTCTCATTTTATCTATAAGCATGTGATGTCACACTCTACCAAAGTTACATGTCAAATCAAAGGCAGATCTAAAAACAGAGGCAGCTGCCCTGCCTCTGAATCTAGTGCTTTTTTGTTTTTGCTACACTCTGCTGTCCTTTCAAGGAATTCCTCTGAAGAGTTTCCTTTCTTTGAAGACTCCAACTATTATGGCATGTACGATTCAATGAATTCATATGAATTCAACTCACATTTAGTTCCCGATGTGCTAATTCCATTTTCTATTTCGTCATTCTTCACTCAGTACTGTCTCCTGCAATATCTTGCTTTAACTTAGTTAAGCTCTCTTCGTTTAGCATCATTTTTTTTCTTGACGTTTTCCTCCATCTTCTTAGTTTTTTATTTTGTTTGATTTTGGGTCAAGGAGACCTGCTTTCTTTTCTAACCCAGAAGCACATTCATTGTATAGTGTTTACTACTTTATAAGCACAAAATCAGAGAAACCCTTTCTGTATTCTGTGAATTCAATAGGTTAATCCCTTATGGGGCAATCCTCCTGCAACCCTGTTATTACACAAAAGTTTTATGTCACACCATCCATTCCCCAGTCTTCTCTTCTGCAGAGTTCTAATAGATGTTTCAGACCTAATAAGAAAATCTGAACAATTCCAAATTTCACTTTCCCTGTAACTTGAGGATAGTTCTCATTAATTTATTCAACAAATAAGCTGAGTGCCTATGTGTTAGACACTCCTCTGAATTAATAGGATTAATAGCTGGCTGAAATAGATATAAAGTTTATTTGCTAGTGAGTGAAAAAAGAATGAAACAACCAATGCCACAAATAAGTATAAATTGAGAAAACCGATGTGGAAAAAATCAACATGCATAGTAGGATAATTAATTTAGTATGCCATACAGGATATAGGGCAGAGAGGGGAGGTGGGGAGAAACGTTTGTGAGAAAGTAATGTAGAAATAGAGATCAAAGGCTGGATGCTGGTAGAAAATGGGGAAGTAAGTGGGAGCATTGCAGACCAACAGAACACTGTGTCCCTGACTAGGGCAAAGTCTGGTTGTGTTTGAAAACTTTAAGGCCAATATGTCTAGAATCTGTTGAGCCAGGGAAAATGGAACAAGATGAGACTAAAGAAACAGGCATGATTTAGATCATACAGGGCCTTGGGCAACAGAGTGAGATCTTGGGATTTTATTCCAAGTACAATGGAAAGTCTGCTAAGGGCTTTAAGCAAAAGAACAACTAGATCATACTTTTATTTTAGGAAAATTCTAAATTCCTCTTGGAGAATGGATGAAGGAAGGAGAGAGTTAGGTGGAACGGTGAGGAGACCACAAAGGAAGTGATTCTCTGAGTTCTATTAGGAGTTAATAGTGGCTCTGAAAAGAGAGATTTTGGTCTAGGGCCTCCTCATTGCAAAATGCTGGAGACACAGTTCATATTGTTGTTGGTACACAGGGTGCTCACTGGAATTTGTAACAAGTAGCTCACTTCTTTGCCTCTTCTTTCCTTTTCTTTTCTTATCTTTCTCCTCCTCCTCCTTTTTTTCTTTTTTTAAATTTCTTCCTATACCCTAAACTATTTTTTTTTTACTTTGAGCCTATTCTAATTATATAACCTGAAGCAATATGTATGATATTTAACAATGCTGTCGATGCAATATGGCTTTCAACAATAATATAATAGTAGCAACAGCCTTTAGCATAAGTGTTTATTCAGTGTCTTATGTTCCTCCAGTTCCCCTTGTTCTATTCACAATTTGGATTTCCTTTTCAAACTTGTCTTTAAATATACCATTAGGAATGCATGACTTTCTTTACACACAAAATAATAACAAATCATAAGATAAACAAAAACCTAAAGAAAAAACAAACAGAAGAATTAATAAAATATCGTGGAGGTTTTCCAGAAGGAATTTGAGATGGTAACGTTTATGTGAAATTTATTTCATATCTATTAATAAGGTGTAAGTGTTTTCACCTGCTGGGAGAAATTTTAGAGATCACGTGGCGTAATTTCAAATTTTTTAAAGATGAGAAGGGAATCCCAACTAGAGTTAACAAAATCTGGGGAAAATATAGGTGTCTTCACTCTTGAGCTAGTATTTATCTAATTATAATTTGTTGACTTTTTCTTTGCTTCCTTCTTTTTGTTTTCTTTCAAAGCTCTATCTTCCCTGGAAAATTCTACTTCCTTTTAACTATTGTGATTTCTACTGCAAAAATCTCATAAGATAAGCAATGCAGTTTTCAACTAGTTGGCTAATGTTCCACAGTAATAGCTTTTCCCATTATCAATTGAATTGGAACAATAATTTTACCACTCAAAGCCCAGAATTGTATTTGTACAGCCGTATTTGACCATAAAGTAGGTTCATTTAGCTGATTAAGAATGGCTTATAAATTCTCATGTCATCTACTGTTATTTACACCAAAGGAAAAACATCCCTGCTTTCTCGTTTACTATTCTTATTGCACAGGCTGATAGAAATATCATTCTTGTAGTCAGTGAGAATTCAATTACACCAATTTAAGGACTTGTATTAAGAACTTAATGGACTGTTTTCTCTCTCTTATTCTGGAAACTCAGCTCATTTCCCACAGAATAATTTAATGTGCTTTGTTGATATTTGATAAGTGGCCTTTGTTCTAACCTTCAAACTTTACCATTTTACCATGCATACCCAATCTACACTTTTCTATTTAATCATAGAAATGCTTCAAGGCATATATATATATGTATATATATATTTAATTTTAGAACATATTATAAGGTGGAGTTTTTTTCTATTAGCAATGTACTGAAAATATAAACTACAAAAATTCATATTTTTTTACTGGGGTCCTTGTGGCTTAGAAACAAGGGCCCAAAATGCTAGCAGCCTCAGTTAGGACCATGTGCATATTGCTGTAATATATGTTAACCTACAGCTACAGGTAGAGGTTACAACACTTACGTGTTGACCCTGAACATAAACTGGAAAGGGGAAGCTAAAAGCTTGCTGCTGCTCAGTATTAGCAGTATCCTGAGTCCGCTGTGACAGCCGTAGAGTGGAAAACATTCACACAGGTAGTTTTTTGTTGGCTACTCCAGGCAGCCTAGGCTGCAGTTAAACTTCTAGTCTATTTCCTAGAAACCAATCTTAACTATATGCTCACTCTACAGCTAGCTCAGGTTATGATGAAAAAGCATTCAATACATTTATTCTAAGAGTTCAAAGTTATTTTCCTAAAAAATACATATAATTTCTAGGCAGTCAAAATCGTTATCAAAATTTTGAGAAGGTTTATTTGGGACTTAGGCCTATATGTGTCAGGCCTATTTTCTTTACATGAAAATAATGGAACTAATTACCAATAGCCCACACCCCTCATATTTAGTCTGGGTTCCTACTTGGTGTCTGCTGCCATACTAAAGATGGAAACCAAGCAAAAGTCATGTTGATTAGCAGTGCTGTATCCTCACTGTCTCTGATTCTCATCCTACCTGACTCATCCCCAGGGCCAGTTCCCTGTTGAAGGAGAGAAAGCAGACTTTTGTGGAGCACAAAATGCATATATGGGCCGGGCATGGTGGCTCACACCTGTAATCCAGCACTTTGGGAGGCCTGAGTGGGTGGATCACCTGAGATCAGAAGTTCGAGACCAGCCTGGCTAACATGCCAAAATCCCATCTCTATTAAAAATACAAAAAATTAGCCAGGCGTGGTGGTGGGCACCTGTAATCCCAGCTACTTGGGAGGCTGAGGCAGGAGAATCGCTTGAACCGAGGAGACGGAGGCTGCAGTGAGCAGAGATCGTGACACTGCACTCTAGCCTGAGCTAAATATCAAAACTCTATCCCAAAAAATAAATAAATAAATAAATAAAGCATCTATATGTGTATATGGAAGTGCACATGTGAGAATATTTTGAGGTGAAGGAGAATAATTTTTTTTTTTTTTTTTTTTGAGATGGAATCTCGCTCTGTCACCCAGGCTGGAGTGCAGTGGTGTGATCTCGGCTCACTGCAACCTCCGCCTCCTGGGTTCAAGCAATTCTCCTGCCTCAGCCTCCCAACTAGCTGGGATTACAGGCATGTGCCACCATGCCCGGCTAATTCTGTATTTTTAGTAGACACAGGGTTTCACCATGTTGGCCAGGCTGGTCTCGTGCTCTCTTATGTCTATAGACACATTTACTGACTATGGTTATTTTTTTTAAATGTAATTGAGTAAAATGATTTCCTCATTGGGCATTCTTCAAGCCCTTTAAGCTCACAAAATGTCCACTCTTCCAGAATTATTATAACTGCGACCAAATCACATCCTGGCGATATCTATTCAGTGATGTGAATGAACTCTTCTCTTCTGGTTCTTTTTTCTTTGTTTTTACAATTTCTTAGATTCAGGGTCTGCACTTAAGTCCTTTGGTTGATTTTTTTAATTTCTAATTTTTATTTCAATAGATTTTGGGGTACAAGTGGTGTTTGGTTACATGGGTAAGTTTTTTAGTGGTGATTTCTGAGATTTTGTTGTACCTGTCACCTGAGGAGTGTGCACTGTACCCAGTATGTAGTTTCTTATCCCTCACCCCATTCCAACCTTCCCCACCAACTCCCATTTTTAAAAGAAATATAGTATCCAAATATAAAAAATTAAAATAATGATATTCACCTTCTCTTCTCTTTTTAACATGTTAAGTAATTGAACTTAGAAAATAAAATGCTAAAACTTCAAAAAGTGGAATACAAGCAGGAGATTAAAATTGCCAGCTTTCTTCTTTTCAAGGCCAAGTTTAAGGAATGACATTATGATGGAATAAAACTCCTAAATTAGGTGTCATTCCTTGAAATCAAATATAAAATCAAATATTTCCTTTTATCTAAATTAATATAGATTATTTACTATTTGTTCAAGTCTTAAAAGGTTTTTAACATCTCCTGAAATCAATGGGGCTTCTTTTCCTAAGGGACAAATCTTTGCTTAACATGATCCTGCTTCCCATTGCAATTGATTTCTGTGTTTCTGAGATTGGCATCAATCTGCAGCATCTGATAATAGAAAGGCAAAATATTTTTCTCATCGTTGCGTTATCATAAAATGCCACCCATCGAGTGGATAAATAGATGAACCAGATCTCGAAATCACAGGTTTGGGTAAGCAGCAGGGTTTTAGGAGCTGCTTATCTCTTTCCCTTCTCTGCCTTGTGAGAAATGTATTCACTGCTAGTAATTCCTCAGATACTCTGCATTGGGGCCTAAGGAATTAGAAACAAACAAACAACAACAACAACAAAAAAAGCTGTGTACCTACATCACTGCCTAAAGTTTCTAATCTATAAATGCTGTTGACTTTCCATGAGTAATTAAAGGGTCCCTGAGACAAAGTCTATACAACAACTCAATATCACTTTGAAAGTTCAAAAAAATTAAATAATGGAATTTATCACAAAGATACTTCTTCACATTCAGACTTAGTGTTTGTTTTCATGGAAACTCAGAAGACTTTCACATCAACCACTTAGTTTTATTGTTGTTTCTCTTATGCTATTACTCAAGCTATAAAACAATTATAAGATTGCTTCTCAATCATTTAAGAAGATTTCCTTCTGAAGTTGTCACCAATTCCAGAGCAATTCATTTACAGCATCCTGCCTAGGCTGTCAGTGAATTTAAATGTGAAGTAACATTTAATTAGTTCCTACTATGTATCCACTTTTGTGTTATTTGAGGTTTATCATCTCATTTAACCTTCACAGCAAATTTAAGATTTTTTTAATTGTAAAGATGGGTAAATTAATAGTGAGATCTTCCCTAATCACCCAATAATTAAGCCAAAGATTGCACATTTGAAGTTAGATATTCTAAGTGTGGGATTACACAGATTATGTTATTATTGCTTATTTTCTTATGTTTCATAATTTAAAGTCTTCCAAATTAAATATATACTAAGTTAAGAGATAAACCAGGCACACATGTGTTATTTCATAAAATGGCCCGTTTGACTCATTTGATGATGTAAGAAACTAGAGATCCATTATCTTTAAGTGTCCAGTGAGGAGGCAAGGAGTTTCAATCTGAAATGTATCAATGAGAGCAGCTATTAAAGTGAGCCAGTCTTTCTCCTCTCCCTCCATAATCCTTCCTTCCCTCCCCCGCCCCCGCTTTTTTTTTGTGGCACCAAAAATATGACCATTGCCAAGACAAAATATGATTGGGATTGGGTGATTCCAACATGAGAATAACAGATGGCAATGTCTGGCCTATGTAACCGGGACTTTCCAAAAAGCTCTCAACTCAGAGTATTACCACAATAAAGTATGCAAATAAGAATACAAATCACATTAATGGGCCTGTGCATGCACACAAGTTTAGAATAGAAGGGCAGTAGTGTTTGACATGCGGTGCCACTGAAATGGAATGCTTAATTACCTATAGGTCAGGATTAGAGAGAATATTATTGAAATAAATAACAATTTGAAATCATTGTTTAAATTTTTTACTAACTATTTAATAGGGTTTAGTAAGTAAGAATAGGCAATTTTGCTGAATAATTACCAAATTATACTGAAGATTAAATGTGAAAAAAGCTTGCAACACTCTCAGGGGGGTCATATTTGTATAGGGGAAATAACTTTCTTATTCATTCTATAATTTTCTTTTCTTTTAAAAAGTGAAGTAATTTTCTTTAATTTTTCTGCAGATTGTATTGCCCAATAGTAGGAAGAAAAATAATTTAAATATGTAAACCTTTTAGTTAAGACTGTTAACATAGCTTTAACTACAATTAATATGATTCCACATATTTTAACTGTCCCGTATTATCCTTTTTATATTTTAAAAGGTATCTATGATTTTCAATCAATTAAGCATCCCATTATATTTGATTAATGCAGTAGTAGGAATCACTGCAATAAATCTAACTATTGATTCATTTATTTTTGATAATCTGAGTCTTCCAACTGTTGGATGAGTTCTCCAGAGTCACTGGGAAGCTCTCACCCAAATCGTAATTCATGATGGGTCCCTTGAAGACATAGTCATGCTGTAGTAAAACAGTTTACACAATTATACTTGTGGTCACTTTGAATAAAATGTCCATTGAAGGTCAGACTTGAGGCAGGATTGGAGGCGATAGATGTGCTTTTCCTTGTCTGTGCTGACCTGGCTCTGAATCCCTAATGTGCTACTAGTGAAACCAAGCTTGTGCCTTTATGTGGTACCAGAACTGCCAGGTAACAGTTAGTTCCCTGGTGGAAGTGTCGTTAAATTGACTTCTTTCACCACAGAGAGGGCACCATGAATTGTCCTCACAAAATAGAAATTAATTCTAGATCTGGGTTTGCTTTTATTTTTTTTATCATTTACCTTCTAGCACTGTCATATGAGAGAAACTTTCTGGATGGCAATGTAATCTCAAATTACATGGAGTCCTACAAAGTGACTTAATTTATAGTGAAGGAAGCTAGAGAATGAATGGATGCTTATGAGATTCACAGATCTTAACCTTTTATCTCTCAGAAGCAGCTGGTCTTAGACAGTGGTGGAAGAGCTTATTAAAGACATGGTTACAGCACCGCCGCAAGACAAGACCCAGGAGTTTGTGGTGTTGCCTTTAGCATGTGGCCAAATATCTGATCACGCTATCAATACACACTGCTCTTTTTCCCATACAGGTTCAGGCATAAAAACACAGGAATTGAGTGAAATTCCTCACACAAAACACACCTACAACAGCAAAACATTTGCTTCCCATTTCAGTGACTTTAGACTTTAGAGCCCAGTGGAGGAATTCTATCATTGGTGAACACATCCATGCTCCAATGAAATAGGATTCTGCTCTTCAATTTAAGTTTGCTTGTGCTACTTGATGAAAGGGCAAGGAAAGAGTTCCATTATGGGTTGTGTAGATTTGGCCAGACTAAGAAGAGAAAATAGTGTTGTTATCATCCAATGAAGTGGGGAAAAAAAAAAAGCATGAATTGCACTAGGTGATCACCAGCAACACTTATCATTGTTACATGCACAAGTAGAAGTCCTTGGGATCTGAATGCGACTTCAAATGAGAACCCTGGCCATAAGTCCAAGGTTCTGATTCCTTCAGTAATAAAAGTTTGCGCCTCTCCACTGGGTAGAGAAACCAGGTTATCCGAGATGCTAACTGAAGGTAAACAGAAGCATAGTAAAGAAGGAATATCACAGATGTCATCCACTTCAATTGCCTTGGGGACAGCGGCAGAATTGAGGGCTGTAACCACATGGTGGACTGAAAAGCACAGGGGAAGCGACAGCATGTGGCAGGTGTGGGTAGGCTCTGGAGGCCAGCTGTGTGGATTGCACACTGACTTACTAACTCTGTGGGCTTTTAACCTCTCTGTGCCTCAGTTCTGTTCCTCTGAAAATGTGGATAACAATGGCATCTACCTTCTAAAATTGCTATTAGTACAACATAATGTAACATAGAAACAAGTACAAAATTAAGTGCATAAGAAATGCTACTTACTAACTAGCAAAGCTATTGTTAACATTATTTATTGCTATTGTTTCTCCTCCGTGCACTACCATATATTTATGTAGTTTTATAAAGCTCTCTCTTCCTTTTTCCTCTTCATTTTTCTTACTATTGAAAAGAGGACTTGTTGGTCATATTTAACTTTCATATGCAGTCAAGATTGCTGAATATTGATGAGGTAATAGCAAAATTAGTAGAGAAATGGACATCCGGAGATTCTGGGTGCTACATACAGTGAGTGGTGAGATTTTCGGATCATCTCCCTTTATGGAAGGGGCATTATTAGTAATAGAAAAACAACTGCATTTGAGAACTGTTTGTTTTTATGTACTAAAACATTTTCAGAAGTATAAGTGTAAAAAAATGGGTATATTTTTATCTGTGGCAGCCAATGTACTGGATTTTAGTGGATGTTTGCTTTTTTACCTTAACCCCAGTATTGTAGTCTAGCTGTCTGGGGGAAGTTTCCTTCTGACAAGGAAGTCTTAGTGGGGCCCATGGACACTTAAGTGGTCTAAGAGCCCCTCTTGTTCTCTGGGAGGCATGTGCCTATAAGCTAGTCTAGATAATTGGTTATTCTGACTTGGAAATTTGACTCTTTAGAAAGTGATGCAAACCTAAATTTTCTAATCTCACATTTGTTGTAGCAACTGCCTTTGCTTCTGTAGCTTGCTTTTGCTCATTGAACTTTTCCTTCAGGGCATGGGGATGAACATGGGAAGACTGAAACCAGTGAACACCATTGGCCTCCAGTGACTGCAAGGTCAAAGTGTAGGCACACCCAGAGACTCCACGAGTCCAAGAGTGAATTAATACACTGGAAGAAGGGATAAATGATTGATAATCGAGTTGGAGAGGGTGTGAGGGAAGAGGAAAGAGAGAGTAACATTTTCTCCCATTAAAACAACAATAACAACAACAACAACAGCAACAACAACAAACTGGTCAATCTTTCACGAGAACTCCCCAAAATGACTAAGATCTAAGGAAATAAAAAATGAAAAGATAGGAGTTTTGAAATAAACCTTTAAAAGCCACTAGGGGAGGAGAAAGCTAACTTCAAGAAAACTACCAAGAAGAGATGAAAGTCTTCAGCATGAAAAGCACTTCATCTCTCTCTGGAGTAACTTCAGAAAATACACCGGTCTGTCTGGGAGGGAGGTGGTGAAAACATTCTCGTCTCCTGGAAAGAACTGGCCCTAGAGCAGATAGACACTGCTAGAGGTAGAAGGGAGCAGGGGAAAATATGAGCAAAATCAGAGGAGGTCAAGTGTATTTTGTCAAATGTAACCCAACAAGTAAATATTTCCATGCTTCATGGCTAACTCAGTTTAGCTTCTGACAAGGCGGGAGGTACAATAAATCTAAGTCCTGGCCTGGGTGTTAGAAGACATCTGAGCAATCAGATTCTGGCTCTGCCACTGAGTTATTTGTATGTTTTCTTTAGCTTTTCCTTTTCTTTTCTTTCTTGCTTGCTTCTTCTTTCTCTTTCTTTCTTTCTTTCTTTCTTTCTTTCTTTCTTTCTTTCTTTCTTCCTTTCTTTCTTCTTGAAACAGGGTCTTACTCTGTCACTCAGGCTCAAGTACAGTGGCACAATCTCTGCTTATTGCAACCTCTGGCTTCCCAGGGTCAAGGGATCCTCCTTTGTAGCTAAGGGAGGCTCCCTTGTAGCCTCCCGAGTACCTAAGACCACAGGCCCACACCACCATGCCCAGCTAATTTTCTTTTTCTTTTTGGTGGAGACAGGTTTCACCATATGGATCAGGCTAGTCTCAAACTCTTGAGCTCAGGTGATCCACCCACCTTGGCCTCTCAAAGTGCTGGGATTACAGGCATGAGCCACAGCTCTGGCCTAGTCCTTCATTTTCTAATATATAAAATGAGTAGAAAATCTGTGGTGTTACCTACATTGTAGAGTTGAGTCTAATATTAAATGAGGTAATGTAAGTGAAGAAAGTGCATATATTTAAGGCATATAAAACAAAATGGCAATTCTACTTACAAAGTTGAAGTATGGAGTTGCTCAAACCTGAATGAGCAGAAGTGTACATTTTGATATCCATAGCAATCACAGCACAGTCTATGAGATACATGCACCCTGTGTAGGCGCTGGAATGCTCATAATCATATCTCAGCAAGAAGGGGATTAATATGTTGAAAATGTAGAAAAACAATCTCCCTCATTCATATCCTCACTCATTTGTATGGACTTAGAGGAAATTCTCCTAAACTGAGTTATCATAGCTGTTTCTCCTGCCCAAGTTCTGCGCCTATGCTCTTCTGTAGTTTGGAAATGGAGAATAAAGAGAGGTCAGGTATTGACCTGGCATTACCAACCTGGCTGCAGAATTTAGCACTTCATTATTGCACCACAACTCCCCAAGGCATTGACAAACATAGTAATTTAACTAAGAACCTGATGGGGAGGACAAAGAAAAGAGAAGCATCTTAAATTCCCTTTAAACATTTCTAATATTTTCTAAAGTCCCTCTTCAGCCATCAGTTCTTAGATTTCCCCTCAATGCTATTTGTATTTCTCTGCGTCTTCTCTCTCTCTCTCTCTCTCTCAATCTCTCAATCTCTCTCTCTGCCCCCAGCCCCACCAACACCACCACCCTGAGCACCAGTGGTCCCACCAGTTCTAGATGGTTTGTCTAAGTATGAAACTCACACAATCAGGTATCATCCTAAGGGGACTTCTGCTGTTAGGAAAAATAAGCTTCTCCCCACAGAGTTAGTTTAAAATCTTTGTAATTATAAAACTTCTCCATCCCAGCCCTTGGGCACTCCATCAACAAATTTTCCTTGACTTACTCTGAACCTCACTGGCCATCAGACACTTGAAAGGGTTCAATTTCTGGATCCTTTGAGGTTGAGTAAAGCCACAAGCCTAATTCTGGCCAATGAGTGTTGAATGTGTGAGTGACATATCTATGAATTGAGCACTTACTTACTGTTGATGTTGTTCTCTAGAGTCTCATTTCTTTTTTCCTCCGCCACAACAATGGTCCTGATATAGACTGAGATGGGGTACTCTTTAGTCTAGGTCTCAGTGTGAAGAAATGTGGAGCCTAGCCCCCAGCTGATCATTGCTGAACGTGTAACATAGGAGATAAAAAACAAAACGGACCAGGCACAGTGGCTCACGCCTGTAATCCCAACACTTTGGGAGGCCGAGGCAGGTGGATCGCCTGAAGTCAGGAGTTTGAGACTGGCCTGGCCAACATGGTGAAACCCCGTCTCTACTAAAAATACAAAAATTAGCTGGGTATGGTGGCAGGCACCTATAATCCCATCTACTCAGGAAGCTGAGGTAGGAGAATTGCTTGAACCCAGGAAGCGGAGGCTGCAGTAAGCCAAGATCACGCCATTGCACACCAGTCTGGGAGACAGAGCAAGACTCCATCTCAAAAAAATAAAATAAAACCTTTTGTCTTAGAAGCTACCAATAATCTGAGGGTTGTTTATTACAAAGCATAGCCTATTGTATCCTGATACAATCCTTCAGTCCTAGAAAATCTAAGTCACTCTGTAACAGCTTTATAGTTGTCCTTAATCTGTCATTGAGTCTGGTAGCAATTTCCCTTCAAGACCCCCAATTCCTCCATCAAACTCTATGACTCTCTAAAATTAGCTGATTTCTCACAAAAATATGTAGAAAGGCAGAGCCTATGATATAAATCTAATTTTCTAGTTTCTTAAATTTTCATCTCAAAGAAAATTCTCCCCTCTGTGTATTCCTTTTTCTAATAAAAAGAGAAATTCTCTAAAGAATAGAGCAAAATTTCTGTAAACAATCTATTTTTCCCGAAGTGACTACCATTTAAAACTATTGTTTATGGGTAGTCTGTGAGGTTTGGTTCCTTAAGTTGTATAGAGGGTTAGAGATTCAATTTTATAATTAGTAAGAAATGGGTTCAAATCCCTGGATTTAGGCCCATTTGTAAGGGAATGTGTTTGAGCAAGTTATAAAAAAACTTCATACTTTGATATCTTCTCCTATAAAATGGTCACAATTCTAGAACATCTCTCAAGGGAATTGTGAGGATTTAATTAGGTAATGCACTTTAGGTCCTAATTATGGTGTCTTTCAAATAGTGAATGCTCAATAAATATTAGCTATTATTATCATCTTATAGTCAGTAGATAACCTGAAATAGTCATGTTTACTGCCAAAGAAGAATTTGTGGCAGAACATCATTATATTTACTGGGGAAAGGAGTGTGTATGTATGTGTGTATATCTATATAGAGATATTTATATACATTTTAAAAATATATGCATATGCATATATAACTTTAAGAAACACTGTTCTTATTACAATTCTCTGAGCAAATGATGCCCTTATAGGATTCTACTTTTCAGATTTAGTACCTATGCACATTTAGCAGTCATATTCTAAGAGTTCCTATGGTTAAAAAGAAAACAAATAAAGAAACAAAATCCCATGCCATTGCAAGCTGTAAAAGTAATCTTGCTGTACATTTCTTATATAAATGGAAAACAACATACATGGATTTTTAGAAAACCTACTTTTTATTGCTTAAAGAAAGCATCCAAATGGGATTAAAAAGATAGTTTTGTTGACAGGGATGCATATTATTTGTTGTTGAGAGATGGCTAAAGAGTCTTTTTAACTAATGTTTTTTTTTTTTCTCTAAATAGCTCCTCTACTCTTTCAGATTTTTTTTCTGATTTCTTCTCCTCTGTCCCTCACAACGACCAAATCACACAGAGATACCTATAGGCAAGTAAGAACAGAGAGAGAGAGAAAAAAAGCATCTATTGAGAAGCAATATATCATGATTGTGCTAGGTACTTTCATTTGTATTTGTATTTCATCTTATAACTATCCTCTTGCTGTGGTTTGGATGTCTGCTGCCTCTAAAACTCATGTTAAAATCTGATCCCCAGTGTTGGAGGTGGGGCCTAATAGGATATAGGATGTGCTTGGGTCATGGAAGTATATTCCTTGCGAATAGACTAATGCTCTCCTTGGGCAGTGAATGAATTCTTGCCCTATTAGTTCCTGTGAGAGATGGTTGTTAAAAAGAGCCTGGCACCACCCCTCTCTTTTGCTTACCCTTTCATCATGTGATCTTTGCACACACAGGCTCTCCTTCACCTCCTTTATAAGTGGAAGCAGCCTGAGGCTCTCATCTGTAGCAGATTCTGGCACCATGCTTCTTGTATAGTCTGCTGAAGCCTATAAACTTCTTTTCTTTACAAATTACCCAGCCTCAGGCATTTCTTTATAGTAACACAAGACAGACTAAGATACCTCTGAAATATATGTATTCTTTCTTTTTATGTAGATGAAGAAAAGAAAAATAAGAGCTCCTGAGATCATGTATCTATTCTGAGTTGCCAAAGTTTGCACAGAAATGCAGGTTGGTGCTGAAAGTAGTATTATTTCATACTGTTCAGTGTTCACTATGTGAGATTACTGATGAAGACCTTGAGGACAGACTGAACCATGATCCTCTCAACTATGCCTGCCACCTTTTTCTTGGGATGAGGACTCTAGAAAGCGCTCCTCTTTTAAGAAAGAAATAGTGGGATTTAGCAGACATTTGTATTTGATGATACAACCCATCAGATTTTTTAGACCAGATGAACACTTCTTTGGTTCTCACACAAAAAGGTATATTCCTGTGTCCCATGTTTAAATGGAGTTTTCCAAAAGTCTATACATGTTTTGCCTTCTCGTTTAACTGAGTAATTGCTGATTGGACATTTAATATGCAACTTTAACAGCTAACCCTTTGTATACTGTCTCTATAATGAGTTCATCTTATTGTACATACAAATATATTTTCAAAAGTCTACTGTTCCTTTAATCACCAAAACTAAAAGATCTTGATTTTTTTCTTTTATGCAGCACCAAATTAACCATAAAAGCAGTATGTTAATATTAATATTGCTTCACGGTAGATCAATAGCTTTTATTACCTTTGAATCAAACATTTCCACTTTATGACAATACTTCACAGTACAATTCAGAAAATCTGAGCCGATAAATTTAGGTAAAGATTTAAATTGAATTGTTTTATCTTTTAATTACTCAACCAAGCTCCAGTTCGGAAGCATAATCTGCTTAAACTGCACACATCCTCACATCCACTGGAATAAAATGAAAGCAAGGTTTATGACATTTCTCTCTCATTTTCTCCAGCAATTCTCCTTGATGGATTGCTGGGATTCACAGAGCTGGGGAGAATCACTGCCTACCAGCCACCCAGGCAGATCTAGGATGCTTGAGTGCTGTTGCCTTATTACCCTCTTCCCTCATGGCTGCATGACAAAAAGTGCAGGGGTTTTCCGTGAATTCATCACACTGTGCTTCCCATAGTAGAAGGAAAAAAAAACAACAACTGTAACATTACATAATGCAATCTGATGTACAAGTTTGCCTAGTTTCAAGACGAGTAATATTTGATGTAATAGCCTAAGATGGGTTTATGTGTATGGTTCTTCGCTTAAGGAGTGTTAGTGACAGCCTGGCTGTGCTCAGGCCACTTCCTTATCCGGAACAAAACCCTCAGAACAACAGGGATGGTCTGGGACCCTGGATTTCTAGGTTTCTCCTTGCAGAATAATACTTTAGGGGAGAGCAGCAGGACAGGTATGGGAGGTACTCAGTTTGATGGAACCACTTCTTTCTCTGTCTCCTGCGTCTTACAGTCAGGTCTGCATGGAGTGGGTAAAGCATCACACAGGTGAGTCTTCATCATAAACCTCTTATGGTCCCAGTAGTTTCAACAGCTAAGCAAGTTGCCAATGAGTTGCTTCTTGAGAATCAGTTCGACATTGGTTGGGACTTTAGGGGGCCCCAAAGCTAAGACTGATTTCAGGCCTGAGCCAATGGCCAGAAGGAGTGGAAGGTCTGTGTGTTACAAAAACATAAAGCAGGTTCCACTCTCTTATTTTCTCTTATTTATCCTTTTTCTTTCCTCTCCTCACATTTTTCCTTTTTTCTTGTTTTTTATTACTCAGTTTAGTTTCCCTTTTATTTTCACATTCTTCATCTTTTTTAGCTGCCACATGGAGTCTTATTAAATGCTCTTTTACATTTAATGCTGTTGATATATTTTTGTTTCTTTTGATGTTGGCAAAGAGAGCAGGTGGTTGAAAGAGCTTTTGTCTCACTGAACATCACATGGCCAGAAACTAAAACAGTTTTAAAAAGAAACAAATTTGAGAACTTCTGCTCTGGTCTTAGTATTTACATTTGTTCCTAAAAGCTTAGTGTTTTAAAAACTGGGCAAATTAGTTTCAGCATTTAAATTGTGAATCTGTCACTTTAAATAAAAACAAAAATAGATGTGCAGATGACGGTATGTAAAGATTGTGTTAGTTGCAAGGGTGCTCTTACCTGACACTCAGCCTGTTTAGTAAGAGTGCAGTTAGATTTCACATGCAAACAATACCTCATATGTTTCCCTACTGACAACATATCCCCTTTCTTGTGATTCAATTCTTTCACACAAAATGCTATTTGTGGGCTATTCTATGAAAAGAAAGAAGTTATGCTCTGTGACATAGACATTTCATTATTGTTAGAAAAAAATAACAGAAAGAAGTATATTCTTAATATGTCAGACTACTGACATATTAAGACCATTTTGTTGGTTTAAGTGACAGATTTGCTATTAACTAGTTTGGAGAAAGACAATTCAACTTTTTGGGCCTCACTTCCCTTATTCATGAAAGGCAATGATAAGATTAAGTCATCATTTAAGTTTCTTCCAGCTGTAACATCTGACTTTGATGGCAAATTGTTGTGTACCCAAAGGCAATTTAGCCTTACAGCACTCCTAAGGCAATAAGTGGCACAGACTTTGACTCATCAAACCCTTTTTAGTAATATTTTTACGTTTATCAGCACCACTGTTAATGATGGTTTTAACTTGGTTGACTTTCACCTTAGCTTGGGCCGTGTTGCTGGTTTGGGCTTAAAGGGGTAAGGGACTTATCAAAGGAAGACTGAAAGTAAGAATTTTTGAGTATTTACCCTGAGCCTCACTCTGGCTAGAGAGAGATGCATACATTTCATAACAACCTGTGAGTAACGCATTATCAAACTGAAAATGTCCATGACAAAAACTGGAAAGCAAAAGTCAGCTAACTCATTCAAGGTGTAACTGAGTAGTACAGCCGAGATATGAAACAAGGCTGCTTCATTCCAAAACCTAGGCTTCACTACCTGCTGCTCTCAGGTCATTACATGGCTCTACTGCTGCCTATGGGGTCCTGCTGGGCTCACTTCCAGGTTTAGGGTTTCTCTACATGTCTTTGAGGACACAGAATGAATAGCTAATCCCAATGTAGGGCATGCCCTTTCTTCTCTCAGAGGGTGGAATAGCAGAAATAGAATCAGAAACATGCTACACTTCTTCCACTCCAAGCTGATACATTGTCACTTCCAACCATATTCTACTGGTCTAAGTAATCCACACGGGCAAGCCCAAAGTCAACGGCACCTGGGCATATACTTTATGTGTTGGAAGGCATGGCAAAGTCTCACGGCAAAGGATGTAAGTAAAGGAACCTACTGGAGGTAAGAGATAGCTGGGAAAAACAACCTATTTTTTTGATACCAATAAATAGATTGCTGAGTAGAGTTTGGAAATTTCTTTTCTTAGAGACAATCAAGAGTAGGAGTCCAGGAACTGTGACCACACTTGTAATCCCAGCACTTTGGGAAACCAAGGTGGGAAGATTGCTTGAGCCCAAGAGTTTGAGACCAGCCTGGGCAACAAAGGGAGATCCTGTCTCCAAAAAAAAAAAAAAAAAAAAAAAAGATCGACATGGCGGTGCACACCTGTAGTCCTAGTTATATAGGAGGATTGCTTGAGCCCAGGAGTTTGAGGCTGCAGTGAGCTATGATTATGCCACCACACTCTAGTCTGGGTGACAGAGCAAGAACCTGTTAAAAAAGAAATCCACAACCCAACAAAACAAAACGAAACAAAGAATAGGAGGAATGAATAGATTAATTTTCACTTTGTGAAATTCTAACAGAAAACAAGGTTATATATCTGATATTCTGTGATTATAATATAGGCATCATTTTCTTGTAACTTTAAAAAAGAAATATTAAATAGACAATATTCTTCCTGGTATATAGCCACATTTCCCAATAAATCTACTCGTTTATTTTATGTATTGCCATTATTTCTGAAATAAATGCATTATTTTATTATTTTAATGATCAAATCTGGGATTCTGTGTTATATAGTCCATCCTCACAAAAGGCAAACAGACCAGAGACTGATCTGTTTGCTTTTTATACCAAACGTTCTTTAGGTTTGGGCTTCATGCCAGTTGAAATGGTCCTTGACCATTGATCATCCACTACCAATGTCAAAGAAAACCAAGTTCTAATTGCTCATAATTCTCAATATGAGAACACTTAGTTTTTAAATTGAGGCATTCTAAATTCAAACCAACTATACCTTGTTTTCTCCTAAACAAAGTATTCTATGTTTTCTGTGTGTATTTGTTTAAAAGAGGTATGGTAGAATCTTGATTGTGGATTTCTGGCAAGAGCAAACTCCTAATGAGCTAACTTTGCGTGGTAAGGTAACAACAAAGTCAAACTTTAAACTTCCACACTCTTGATTTCACTGCAGAATCTACTCCCTTTCATCTAACTGCAAAGACACCAAAGATGACTCCTGGCTTCCAGGGAGACAGTTCACACCGAGGGTTTGCTGAGCTGAGCTTGTTTATTTGCTGCATAAAGGTGTTTGTCTCTGAGCAACAAAGGAAAACCACCACATTGAGGTCACTCTAATTACTCATCTGTATGCAAGAAACAGTCTTCTGAAAGAACCTTTCCACCCCTAATTTAATTATGATTTGTTTTCTGTCACTGAAAGGATTAAGCCAAATGTGCCAAATCAAAGTAGCGATATTAGCACTTTGGAGTGCCTTGAGCCAGTTCTTAAGTAAAATGTGAGTATGGTTTTTAAATCTTTTGCCAAGACTTAAAATGAACTAAGAATTTATAGAGATATTGTTTAAACTTTTTTAGGGGTTGGTTTAAAATTATAGCTTCTTCTTATGTCACCAAGCATATGAAAGAGCAAGAAAACAGACTTGTTTTATGAATTATGAAAGGTAACTGAAGCTACAGAGGGGTTGCATTAAACTTGGAATAGTACATAGTGAATTTTAGGGAGATGTGTTCAAAAAAACAAATCATTTTTGTGAAATAATAAAAATTGTTATCAATTATAACAAGTACATCATACATATAAAGTTTTTTTTTATAAAGCTTATTCAATAATGCTATCTCATTTGATCCTCCTTGTAATTCTGGAAGTCATTTATAACATAGTTTTTGTTTCAGATAAAGGAATGAGTAGCCCTTGTCATGCAGTGGTTAACTTCCAAAGTGTTTATGCAAGATTCTGTAACAATATCATATCATACGTAAGTCACAATTTGTGGCAATTTGAACTGCTTCACTTAAAATTGTTTTCTCTTTTTATTAATAAACTTATTTTACCTCCTAAGGAAATGAGTTATATAAGCAAGACTGCTAATAGAATGATTACCTAATAGAACACAATTTTTCAAGTGTTATAAAATATTTGAAAACATTCATTGGCTATAGTGAAATTGATGAACCAATTAAAAAATCATTCTAGTTAATTGATCCAATTCACTTTCTTTGAGATTTTCATTAAGGTATAATCTGTGTGGACACTGTTTTAATGTTTGGACATTTTAAGAATTCTGTTTAGATTTAGCCTTCACTTGCTCAGATATTAGTTAGGGAGAGCATTGCATACAGAATGTTAGGCCAAAGAATTATCTCCTTGAGTATCAATAGCCCATAGAAAAATTAAAATTGGTCATTCGATTTTCTATTTTCATTTATTCAATTATGCATTGACTCCTTCAAAAATATATATTTAGTGCCTGTTTTGTATCAGTAAAAGTACTAGGCAGTGGGAGTAGGTAATTAAGAATTATATGGTACTTTCCAGAAGGAAAGTCAAAGAAGTAAACAGATATAAATTGGGATGTAAGTTATAAGAATTTATAGTGAAAATGTGGCTTCCTGAAATATAAAAGTACTGAAAAATTTATTAAGTGATTGTTGGTAAAGTCTTTGTGTGTGCATGAGTATGGCTTTAGTGTTTTTCTTCATTTATATTTTTTCAAATGTATCAGTTTAAAACTGTATTTCCACAAGAAACATATATTTTTGGATACAAATATAAAATTTGAAATATAAAATTTAAAACCAATAAAAATAATAATTTTTAAAATTGAAATAATATAAAGTCAAGTAGTGGAGAAGAGATTTTCCCCTAAGAATCTAGACAATAATTCTTCCACTGGAGAAAGTGATATGCCTCTCTTCACAGACACAGGCAAATAAATACAGTTAACTTAATAATTGCAGGTTGTACTTAAACATGAATATTAAAAAGTAATTTTTATTATTAGTATGGAAGTAAACCTAGGCCTCTTTTGTGAATAAACTTTAAGTAATAAGTCAGTGAGACCATGACACTTGCAGACACATTAAAAAACAAAATGAAAATGGTGGAAGAAAATTACCAGCTTTTTGCAAACAAAAATAGAAAGTGTTGTCTAGGTATAATACAATGAAAAGTAAAATCAAATAAGCAAGTGAAAGCATGTTTGAAATTTTTTCAAGGTCTTTCAAGTTTGCCTTAGGAGTTGTTGAAGCTTCAGTAATTGGAAAAAATCTGGTGATGGCTTTACCTGTAGATAACCTCAATCTATTTTCGAATTAAAAAAGAAAGCCAGAGAGCAAGTGTGAGAGAGAAAGAGAGAGAGATTAACTACAAGGTTCCCATTCCCAAAAGATAGTTTTATAGAAGCAGAGGTAAAATGACATGTTTTTCTGTTCCTAAAAAGATTATTTAGATACTAGGTAGTAAAAATAAGATTAACTGAGATGTTTAGATTATAGCTGAAAATGTATGACTGAAAAATTTTAGAGTCTCTTTTCACTCTATTTCTAAATATGTTGTTATAATATTTTTGAAAATGGGTTAATTGTAAAGCATTTTGTAGAAAACTACCAATAAATATATTTTTGACAGAAAAAGTGAATGAACAGGTGCAGAGGTGAAGCCAAGTCTACTCTATATAAATCTTCAGGTGTGTATCTTTGCAACAAGACCATAGCAAATCTAAACATGCACACAACCACTGAATTTTCCAGGGTTGTCTTTTCTTAAGAAATCGCTCTCTTGCTGTTATTGGAGCGCTCAGTGTAGCCGTCAAAAGGATAAATTTCTTCGTGTGACCCATTTGTGAGATGCTGGTGTTATCTGTATCTAGGAAGCTGGTTACTATGTTGATTTTCCTCAGATCCACTTTCCATCTTTTTGTTTCTTGCTCTGATCTTTTCCTTCTTGCTTTGCATCTCCAAGCTACCTCATCATCTGGGTTCTTTTTTAAGTTTAGCCAATGGGAGGCGCTGGAGGGCAATAGGATGTGTTTTCATCCCTGCTCTTTCCCTGCTTTGGGCTCTGAAATTCTGGCATTGGCAGGGATCCTCTGCATCTACAGCTCCTCCCAGGCATCCCACCACCAAGGCTCCAGCCTACGTTGGGATTCTTATACAATACTGTTTCCTTCATTTGCTCCATTAGTCTTAGGCTTCCTTGAGGCTTCCCTACCATTGCCAGTCTCTGAGTGCCTAAACATCCCTTCTTCTCTCCTCTAAAGATGCCCTTCATGCAAGTCTCTACGTCTGAGTAAAATTATATTTCCTGTTGGATTACTGACAATATTTAACTTTCTCAATTAAATTTGAAGAAAATTGTTCAAGAATCATATCAAAGAGTCAGTGACCACATAATAATAATCAATGTTTGTTGAATGTTTACTCTGGACCAGGGACCACTCTAAGCACATCACATGAATCCAATCTTTTTTTTTTATTTTTAAGTTTTTTGTTTAATAGCCATATGTGGGCTGGGCACAGTGGCTCATGCCTGTAATCTTAGCACTTTGGAAGGCTGAGGTGGGTGGATCACTTGAGCCCAGGAGTTCGAGACCAGTCTGGCAACATGGCAAAACTCTGTCTCTACCAAAAAAAAAAAAAAAAAAAATTAGCCGGGTGTGGTGACACATGCCTGTAATCCCAGCTTCTTGAGAGGCCGATGTGTGAGGATCATTTGAGCCCAGGAGGCGGAGGTTGCAGTGAGCCAAGATAGCACCACTGCATTCCAGCCTGAGTGACAGAGTGAGACTCTGTCTCAAAAAAACAAAAAACAAACAAACAAACAAATAGCCATATGTGGTGGCTACTATTATAAAGTCTTAACCTAGGAACAAGGCACAGAGAGTTTTAATAATGTGGTAAGGGCGCTAAACTTAGCAAGTGCTAGAATGGGTCCTTTAGAATCAGGCTTATAATTATGACACTGGGCTGCTTCCAACACAAGTTAGCTGAACTCTTAGCAAGAAGATTCACTAATCTAAATTTCTACCATCAAAGGCCTGAAAATATCAGCCGCCCCTCAATTGCTGAACTATTTCTTTTGCTGCACTAACGCTTTCCTTTATTGTCTTAATCACAAAATCATAATCACTCTTTTACTCCAGCTTATCTACTCCTCTCCTTCTGCTCTTCCACCACCTCCTCCTCGTTTTTCCTCCTTCTTTTTCTTCTCTGTCTCCTCTTCCTTCTTCTTTCTTCTTCTCCCTCTTCATTTTTTTTTTTGATTCATTTACCAGCAGGTTGCTTGCTGAAATCAATGCATACCATCGCTAACTACTTCTGGGTACTTTTAATTAAGTAGAGTTCAATGCATTTGCATTTTAAGGTAAAATTTATGTAAAATAAAATGTACAGACATCAAGTGTTCTATTTGATGATTTTTGACGAATGCATACAACTATGTTACTTAGCCAGCTATTCAGAATATAGTACTTTATCATTACCCTAGAAAATTATTTCATGATTGTTCTCAGGCAATCCCTACCTCCACCCAGACTGATTGATTTTCTATCCAGCAGAGGTTAGTCATGCCCATTCTATAACTGTCAGGACAACCATTCTCAGTATTTCTCAACCAGGGTGTTACTTTTTCTGAGGGTGATTTTACCTGTATGTAACAGTGCTAGGCCCCCACTACCTTCTCCTCATTTTTGTACAGACGTTCCCTGCTGATCCATTCTGGCACAGGTTCAAGAGTGTCTCTAATGGTTTCAGACAGTTATTTCCTAACTAATCTGTAAATTGATGTTTATACAATCATCTATGTCTCCTAGTTATACTGTTTACATTAAGCTTCTGTGATTTTATTTGTTCACCTTGTTGCACTGTGGTTTGTGGAGGATGTCTGAAGACAATTGCATTAAGACAGGTGCTACTACCCAACAGGAATCATCTGTGTACTTTTCCATTACTTATGTTATTTTCTAAAAATAAACATTTTGGATAATTAATGGTTATACTAAGGTAGATGTCTTCAAAGTGGAGTGTTGAAGATAAAAACATTAGAAATTCTGTCTTTTATGTTATGAATCTAAAAACATAAAAATATTAAATTTTAATAAGTGAATCAATGATTGTATATGTATATAAATAATTAAAAACTTAAATGTTTATTGACATATTTGTATTATAAAAAATGGCAGATGGCTGTATGAGAGTATTATGCAGAGTTCTGTTGAGGATTTCATTTTGAATATCTGTTTAGTTGGCTTTTTGACACATCGATCTTTTGCCCTCTTCATATTATCTTGGCGGGGAGGCCCATTTGTGTGTCACTTTGCTACAACTGAGGCTTGTGGGGAAAATGTTTTAAAAAGAAATTAACCATGTAAACAACCACTGGTAGTACATATTCAAAAATAAACATCAACCATAAGAGAACAGCAAATATATAATGTATTCATGTTTCTTTCTCTGGGCTAATTGACAAATGTTGAGACCATTCTGAATGACACAAAATGACAAAAATATTTTTGTCTATTTTTACTACATTAACCACTGATAGGTGTCTTTATACTTGGTGGTTCAATTGTGATTATATGGGAAGTGACGTTACTTAAACGAGCTGGCAATCTAGTTCTTGTTTGACTGTTAATTTATACAAAAATCAGATAAAACTATTAGTCAATGACAAGTTATTAGGTATGGACAACAAGGTTGTTTAGTGACAAAGGCAGGAGGATTTGGGAAGAATGGAAAGGAGGGTGAGACCTAGTAATAGAAGGAGTTGAATAAATGTTTTTAAGAGAGTCTTGGAAAATGATTACCTTGGGAAAAGAATTTTCAATACTAATGCAGGGGCTGCCTTGCTCCCAAACTCTCTTATTTATGTTGCTTTTGTTAGTGTTTTTTTTTTTTTCCCATGTAGCAATGCTTTAAAAACTGGCCACTAGGCCTGAATGCATTTTCATTAGCTATAATACTAACATGTTATTTCAGTAGAGGCTCAGGAGAAGGTACAACATAAAGCTGGCAAATATGTGTCATACTACTCTTTACTGAATGAAAGATATCTTTTCTTCATCGAAGCAGTCTGCAACATTGAACCTTCACAAGTATTCTTATCACAGTGTTCCCAGAGGATAAAAATCAATCAACTGAAGTTGCTATTTGGCAAAGATCTTTTGCATTTCCTAAAATAAAAAAAGGTAAAACCTTAATTGAAAATTATGGCTTTATAGACAAAGGTCAGCTTTGACCTAGATCTTTAGCAAAATGGAGGCTAAGACCTCAAGGATAGAATCATGAAGATCACAGTGGAATGACTGTGAAGAATAAACCTCGGCCAAGCACGGTGGCTCATGCCTGTAACCCCGGCATTTCGGGAGGCTGAGGCAGGTGGATCACTTGAGGTCAGGAGATTGAGACCATTCTGGCCAACATGGTGAAACCCTGTCTCTACTAAAAGACAAAAAATTAGCCAGGCATGGTGGCACGCAACTGTGGTCCCAGCTACTCAGGAGGCTGAGGCAGGAGAATCGCTTGAACTCAGGAGACAGAGGTTGCAGTGAGCCGAGATCGCACTACTGCACTCCAACCTGGGCGACAGAGCAAAACTCAGTCTCAGAAGAAAATAAAAAAGAATGAACCTCAAACATGGTTCAAAATATTCAAAAATATTTAGGGCTTGCTATGATGTGTGCAAATATCAAGTTAGGAATAATAGAATTCAAAATACTGGAGCTAGAGCCTGAGATATGGCTCTTCATTTCTATGTTTTAAAAGAAGTCACCAATAAAAAATCTTTAAAGATCTCAGATTTTTAGGGACTATTCTGATTTTTCATATCAGTGGAATCATTCTTTATCACCCAAGAGTTCCTGGAGATTTGCTGACTGGTACAGGAACGTTATGTGTGACTCACAGACTGATGGCTCAGCTGGGGCTACAGAATATTTCCTGTGCTGTGTGGGGGAAAATTTCCCAGAGCCAAAGATTCCCTGTGGTCAGAGCCTTCTTTACTAGACTACCACCGTATACTTCTTCAATTTCCTTCTGTAATCTTTACATTACCAAAATAAAGGCATGAGTTGGAGAGATAAGAGGGACCGCTTTTTTTTCTTTTGGTAATTAGTGCTACCTGTCTGCTTTGATTAAACTCTAAGTCTGTTTGAACAAAACATGACACAATTCCTAGCCTGTAGATGGCTAGAGCACCACAGCCATGCTCACAGTTTATAGTCATATTAAAGTATATTTGATAGTAGGTAGATGCTTTTTCATTACTGCTATTTTTAATAAAACTAATCATTTTCCACCTGGCCAGCTTCACAAGTGATACTTCTCTCTAGAAAAATTCTGGCTGTGACCAGCAGTGAGAAACACAGCATAACTATAATTTTATATAATCTTTCCCACTCTCCACATCCCCACTCCTCACCCCCTTTTCACTTTTTTCTACTGGGAATAAAGAAATTATTTGAACTTTATTCACCCAGCTAAGTTGATTAACACAGGTAAAAGGGGAAAATAAAATTTTAATCTGGATAGTAATATAAGTAGCTTTTACACATCCACATTGACAAAGAAAAAAAGGAAAATATCGCCATCAAGGCTTAAATGAATTGCCTTATGTGTGTGCATTTGTGTGTGTGTGATGTGTATAAATTTATAAATTTGAGTTACTTTTTTTAATTTATTTTTTTAAACTTTTTTAAAAATTTTACTTTAAGTTCTAGGGTACATGTGCACAACGTGCAGGTTTGTTACATACGTATACATGTGCCATGTTGGTGTGCTGCACCCATTAACTCGTAATTTACATTAGATATATCTCCTAATGCTATCCCTCTCCCCTCCCCCAATCCCCTGGCAGACCCTGGGGTGTGATGTTCCCCACCCTGTGTCCAGGTGTTCTTATTGTTCAGTTCCCACCTATGAGTGAGAACATGCGGTGTTTGGTTTTCTGTCCTTGCCATAGTTTGCTCAGAATTGATGATTTCCAGCTTCATCCATGTCCATATAAAGGACATACTCATCCTTTTTTATGGCTGCATAGTATTCCATGGTGTATATGTGCCACATTTTCTTAATCCAGTCTATCACTGATAGACATTTCAGTTGGCTCCAAGTCTTTGCTATTGTGAATAGTACACACAGTAAACATACGTGTGCATGTGTCTTCATAGCAGCATGATTTATAATCCTTTGGGTATATGCCCAGTAATGGGATGGCTGGGTCAAATGGTATTTCTAGCTCTAGATCCTTGAGGAATCGCCACACTGTCTTCCACAATGGTGAACTAGTTTACAGTCCCACCAACAGTGTAAAAGCGTTCCGATTTCTCCACATCCTCTCCAGCATCTGTTGTTTCCTGATTTTTTAATGATCGCCATTCTAACTCGTGTGAGATGGAATCCCATTGTAGTTTTGATTTGCATTTCTCTGATGGCCAGTGATGATGAGCATTTTTTCGTGTGTGTGTTGGCTGGATAAATGTCTTCTTTTGAGAAGTGGCTGTTCATATCCTTTGCCCACTTTTTGGTAGGGTTGTTTGATTTTTTCTTGTAAATTTGTTTAAGTTCTTTGTAGATTCTGGATATTAGCCCTTTGTCAGATGGGTAGATTGTAAACATTTTCTCCATTCTGTAGGTTGCCTGTTCACTCTGATGGTAGTTACTTCTGCTGTGCAGAAGCTGCTTAGTTTAATTAGATCCCATTTGTCAATTTTGGCTTTTATTGCCATTGCTTTTGGTGTTTTAGTCACCAAAAGTCCAGAAGTCCTTGCCTATACCTATGGCCTGAATACTATTGCCTAGGTTTTCTTCTAGGGTTTTTATGGTTTTAGGTCTAACATTTCATTCTTTAATTCATTTTAAATTGATTTTTGTATAAGGTGTAAGGAAGGGATCCAGTTTCAGCTTTCTACATATGGCTAGCCAGTGTACTCAGCACCATTTATTAAATAGGGAATCCTTTCCCCATTTCTTGTTTTTGTCAGATTTGTCAAAGATTAGATGGTTGTAAATCTGTGGTATTATTTCTGAGGGCTCTGTTCTGTTCCATTGGTCTATATCTCTGTTTTGGTACCAGTACCATGCTGTTTTAGTTACTGTAGACTTGTAGTATAGTTTGAAGTCAGGTAGCATGATGCCTCCAGCTTTGTTCTTTTGGCTTAGGACTGTCCTGGCAATGCAGGCTCTTTTTTGGTTCCATATGAACTTTAAAGTAGTTTTTTCCAATTCTGTGAAGAAAGTCATTGGTAGTTTGATGGGGATGGCATTGAATCTATAAATTACCTGAGGCAATTTGGCCATTTTCACAATATTGATTCTTCCTATCCATGAGCATGGAATATTCTTCCATTTGTTTGTGTCCTCTTTTATTTCACTGAGCAGTGGTTTGTAGTTCTCCTTGAAGAGGTCCTTCACTTCCCTTGTAAGTTGGATTCCTAGGTATTTTATTCTCTTAGTAGCAATTGTGAATGGGAGTTCACTCATGATTTGGCTCTCTGTTTGTCTGTTATTGGTGTATATGAATGCTTGTGATTTTTGCACATTGATTTTATGTCCTGAGACTTTGTCTAAGTTGCTTATCAGCTTAAGGAGATTTGGGGCTGAGATGATGGGGTTTTCTAAATATACATTCATGTTATCTGCAAACAGGGAGAATTTGACTTCTTCTTTTCCTAATTGAATACCCTTTATTTCTTTCTCTTTCCTGATTGCCCTGGCCAGAACTTCCAACACTATGTTGAATAGGAGTGGTGAGACAGGGCATCCCTGTCTTGTGCCAGTTTTCAAAGGTAGTGCTTCCAGTTTTTGCCCATTAAGTATGACATTGGCTGTGAGTTTGTCATAAATAGCTCTTATTATTTTGAGATATGTCCCATCAATACCTAGTTTATTGAGAGTTTTTAGCATGAAGGGCTGTTGAATTTTGTCAAAGGCCTTTTCTGCATCTATTGAGATAATTGTGTGGTTTTTGTCGTTGGTTCTGTTTATATGCTGGATTACATTTATTGATTTGCATATGTTGAACCAGCCTTGCATCCCAGGGATGAAGTCCACTTGATTGTGGTGGATAAGCTTTTTGATGTGCTGCTGGATTTGGTTTGCCAGTATTTTATTGAGGATTTTCGCATCGATGTTCATCAGGGATATTGGTCTAAAATTCTCTTTTTTTGTTGTGTCTCTGCCAGGCTTTAGTTATCAGGATGATGCTGGACTCATAAAATGAGGTAGGAAGGATTCCCTCTTTTTCTATTGATTGGAATAGTTTCAGAAGGAATGAAACCAGCTCCTCTTTGTACCTCTGGTAGAATTAGGCTGTGAAGTCATCTGGTCCTGGACTTTTTTTGGTTGGTAGGCTATTAATTATTGCCTCAATTTCAGAACCTGTTATTGGTCTATTCAGGGATTCAACTTCTTCCTGGTTTAGTCTTGGGAGGGTGTATGTGTCCAGGAATGTATCTATTTTTCCTAGATTTTCTAGTTTATTTGTGTAGAGGTGAAAATAGTCTTCTCTGATGGTAGTTTTTATTTCTATGGGATCGGTGGTGATATCCCCTTTATCATTTTTTGTTGCATCTGTTTGATTCTTCTCTCTTTTCTTCTTTATTAGTCTTGCTAGTGGTCTATCAATTTTGTTGATCTTTTTAAAAAACCAGCTCCTGGATTCATTGATTTTTTGGAGGGTTTTTTGTGTCTCTGTCTCCTTCAGTTCTGCTCTGATCTTAGTTATTTCTTGCCTTCTGTTAGCTTTTGAATGTGTTTCCTCTTGCTTCTCTAGTTCTTTTAATTGTGATGATAGCGTGTCAATTTTAGATCTCTCCTGCTTTCTTTTGTGGGCATTTAGTGCTATAAATTTCCTTCTATACACTGCTTTAAATGTGTCCCAGAGATTCTGGTATGTTGTGTCTTTGTTCTCATTGGTTTCAAAGAACATCTTTATTTCTGCCTTAATTTCATTATGTAGCCCATAGTCATTCAGGAGCAGGCTGTTCAGTTTCCATGTAGTTGAGTGGTTTTGAGTGAGTTTCTTAATCCTGACTTCTAGTTTGATTGACCTGTGGTCTGAGAGATAGTTTGTTATAATTTCTGTTCTTTTCCATTTGCTAAGGAGTGCTTTACTTCTAACTACGTGGTCAATTTTGGAATAAGTGTGATGTGGTGCTGAGAAGAATATATATTCTGTTGTTTTTGGGTGGAGAGTTCTGTAGATGTCTATTAGGTCTGCTTAGTGCAGAGCTGAGTTCAATTCCTGGATATCCTTGTTAACTTTCTGTCTTGTTGATCTGTCTAATGTTGACAGTGGGGTGTTAAAATCTCCCATTATTAATGTGTGGGAGTCTATGTCTCTTTGTAGGTCTCTCAGGACTTGCTTTATGAATCTGGGTGCTCCTATATTGGGTGCATATATACTTAGGATAGTTAGCTCTTCTTGTTGAATTGATCCCTTTACCATTATGTAATGGCCTTCTTTGTCTCTTTTGATCTTTGTTGGTTTCAAGTCTGTTTTATCAGAGACTAGGATTGCAACCCCTGCTTTTTTTTGTTTTCCATTTCCTTGGTAGATCTTCCTCCATCCTTTTATTTTGAGCCTATGTGTGTCTCTGCACATGAGATGCATTTCCTGAATACAGCACACTGATGGGTCTTGACTCTTTATCCAATTTGCCAGTCTGTGTCTTTTAATTGGAGCATTTAGTCCATTTACATTTAAAGTTAATATTGTTATGTGTGAATTTGATCCTGTCATTATGATGTTAGCTGGTTATTTTGCTCGTTAGTTGATGCAGTTTCTTCCTAGCCTCGATGGTCTTTACAATTTGGCATGATTTTGCAGTGGCTGGTACCGGTTGTTCCTTTCCACGTTTAGTGCTTCCTTCAGGAAGGCAGGCCTGGTGGTAACAAAATCTCTCAGCATTTGTTTGTCTGTAAAGTATTTTATTTCTCCATCACTTATGAAGCTTAGTTTGGCTGGATATGAAATTCTGGATTGAAAATTCTTTTCTTTAAGAATGTTGAATATTGACCCCCCACTCTCTTTGGCTTGTAAAGTTTCTACTGAGAGATCTGCTGTTAGTCTGATGGGCTTCCCTTTGTGGGTAACCAGACCTTTCTCTCTGGTTGCCCTTAACGTTTTTTCCTTCATTTCAACTTTGGTGAGTCTGACAATTATGTGTCTTGGAGTTGCTCTTCTCGAGGAGCATCTTCATGGCATTCTCTGTATTTCTTGAACTTGAATGTTGGCCTGCCTTGCTAGATTGGGGAAGTTCTCCTGGATAATATCCTGCAGAGTGTTTTGCAACTTGGTTCCATTCTCCCTGTCACTTTCAGGTACACCAATCAGACATAGATTTGGTATTTTCACGTAGTCCCATATTTCTTGGAGGCTTTGTTCATGGCGCCAAGATGGCCGAATAGGAAGAGCTCCAGTCTGCAGCTCCCAGAGTGAATGATGCAGAAGACAGGTGATTTCTGCATTTCCAACTGAGGTACTGGGGTTCATCTCACTGGGGCTTGCCAGACAAGTGGGTGCAGCCCAAGGAGTAGGGCGGAGCATCGCCTCACCTGGGAAGCATAAGGGGTTGGGGAATTCCCTTTCCTAGCAAAGGGAAGCCATGACAGAGGGCACCTGGAAAATCGGGACTCTCCTACCCTAATACTGTGCTTTTCCAACTGCCTTAGCAAATAGCACACCAAGTGATTATATGCCGCGCCTGGCTCGGAGGGTCCTACGCCCATGGAGCCTCACTCACTGCTAGCACAGCAGTCTGAGATCAAAGTGTAAGGCGGCAGTGAGGCTTGGGGAGGGGCGTCCACCATTGCTGAGGCTTGAGTAGGTAAACAAAGTGGCAGGGAAGCTGGAACTGGGTGGAGCCTGCTGCAGATCAAGGAGGCCTGCCTGCCTCTGTAGATTCCACCTCTAGGGGCAGGGCATAGCTGAACAAAAGGCAGCAGAAACTTCTGCAGACTTAAATGTCCCTGTCTGACTGCCTTGAAGAGAGTAGTGGTTCTCCCAGCATGGGTTTCAGATGTGAGAACGGACAGGCTGCCTCCTCAAGTGCGTCCCTGACCCCCGAGTAGCCTAACTGGGAGGCACCTCCCAGTAGGGGGGGTGACTGCACCCGATAAGGCCTGGTGCGCCTCTGAGACGAAGCTTCCAGAGGAAACATTAGGCTGCAACATTTGCTGTTCTGCAGCCTCTGCTGCTGATACCCAGGCAAACAGGGTCTGGAGTGGACCTCCAGCAAACTCCAACAGACCTGCAGCTGAGGGTCCTGACTGTTAGAAGGAAAACTAACAGAAACGACATCCACCCCAAAACCCCATCTGTACGTCACCATCATCAAAGGCCATAGGTAGATAAAACCACAAAGATGGGGAGAAACCAGAGCAGAAAAGCTGAAAATTCCTAAAGTCAGAGTGCCTCTTTTCCTCCAAAGGATGCAGCTCCTCACCAGCAATGGAACAAAGCTGGACAGAGAATGATTTTGATGAGTCGAAAGAAGAAGGCTTCAGACTATCGGTAATAACAAACTTCTCCAAGCTAAAGGAGGATGTTCGAACCCATCACAAAGAAGCTAAAAACCTTGAAAAAAGAGTAGACGAATGGCTAACTAGAATGAACAGTATAGAGAAGTCCTTAAATGACCTGATGGAGCTGAAAACCATGGCACGAGAACTACATGACACATGCACAAGCTTCAGTAGCAGATTTGATCAAATGGAAGAAAGGGTATCAGTGATTTAAGATCAAATGAATGAAATAAAGCAAGAAGAGAAGTTTATAGAAAAAAGAGTAAAAATTTGAGTTGCTTTAAACAGTCTCAATTTATTTTGAGGTGATGAGTTACACATGATTGGTAAGGGATAAAAATCCTTTTACAGGAACAATGTCTATTATTGGAAACAAAGTTTATATTTTACATGGAATTACTGTCAAATATATATATGGATATATATGGATATATAATGGATATATGTGGATATATACATCTATAATGGATATACATCTATAATGGACGTTACTGGTGGGAGCAGGTGGGTTGGACTTGGATGCTGTGCTGGCTCTTTCCTCAGTTGCCATCAACAGAGTCTTCTCACTTACTCAATAGCAATTCTGCAACGGTCTACATTTTTCAGTTTCTAATTAACTCAAATGTAAAAAAGTAAAAAAGTTTCTTTTTGGTCCCTGCCTTTCAACTATTTAATAGAATTCCCGTGGGTAAGCAAAATTTTAATGGTGTGGGTGTAGAGTGAAGAGTGTTTAAGAAAAAAGAATTAGTTACAAAATGTCATGAGTTGAAATTGGGACTTTTAACAAATTAAGCTCATTTATAGTTAAGGTAGTTTATATCCCACACAATACGTTACATGACATGAAATTCTCTAATTGTAGACATTCATGTTTGCAAAGATGGATTGAGGTAGAGGTGCTATAAAATTGGGGAGTTAGAATTTAATTTATAGATAATTCTGGAAACATGAAAATATTTTTGCTTCTAATGACTTAATTTACATATCATCTCAATTCTCATTCCATTAATTCTCATGAATTAAATTGACAATTACAGTATGGAAGAAATAAAATATCACTGGGCTGAGAATTGAGAAATGTGTGTCCTGGTGCTGACTGTGCTACTATCGTTATGTGAAGCAACTATTTAAGATGCTTCAAAGAAGCTTCAATCTTAGATTTCTGATCTGGACAAAATGAAAGTTCTACCTGATATCCTTGATATCCTTAAAAGCATTGAAATTTTGATTCATTAGCTACATAAATATATTTAAAACTTCCTCCAAATATTTCTTATGTAGCCAAGGCTGGGACCATCGATGTAAATTTCTTTCCATTTCTTATATTTGATAGTTTTAAATTGAAGCTTTTGAGAAAGTAAATGCTCAGTGAGCATTTGACAGATACAAAGGTGGGCTAATAAATATAATAAAGTATCCCAAAATCTCAGAGGCTTAACACCATAAAGTGTATTTCTTGCTCACATAACATCCCTACATGGGTGGGGCTGGGAGGATGATATGTTTCATTTAGTTATTCAGGGACTCACTCCTTTTCATACTGTAATGACATCATCCTCAACACATTTCTCTCTAGATACAACAAAAGAGGAAGAAAGAAAAATATTATTATGAAAGGTTTAATTTTTGAATTGGCCAAGTCTAGAAGTGGCACACATTATATTAAACAATATGCTATTGGGCAATAATAGTCATGCGGCCCAATCCAGAAACAGGAGGCTGAAAAATGTAGTGTTTCTGTCTATATAGGAAGAAATGAAAAAATTTGGTGAAGATATAGCATTTTGTCTGCCTTGGATATGGACATATAAAGCATATCTTATGTTTTATTCACCTTTACTCTGAACAAAACAAATAAAAACATAAACATTGGGATAGCATTATTGAAATTATATGAAAAACTTCTTCAGATGACATCTTAGATCTAGAGTTAACACACCTTGAGTTGTGGCAGATATTGCCTTTGGAAAATAGATTCTAGTTATCCTGGATTGTCTGAATAGGCCCAATTTAATCACATGAACCTTGAAAACTGGAAAGAAAGCAAAAGGGTTGGTCAGAATGATGTGATGAAAGAAGGGGCAGGAGAAGTTTGAAGAGTGAGAGGAACTGTGCCTGCCTGAGTTCCTCTTACTCTTAACTCAAAGTCAAGACTCAAAGTCTTGACTCAGGTGTTACTGACTTTGAAGATGAAGGAAGAGGTCCCTGAGCCAAGACATGTGAGCAGCCTCCACCAGGTGGCCAATAGCTCAGCCAGCAAAAAAAAAAAAAAAAAAAAGAGACCTCAGTTCTACAGCTGCAAGAAACTGAATGAGCAAAGAACTAGTTTATCCCATAGAACCTTCAGTAAGAAACACAGCCCAGCTAACACCTTGATTTTAGTCCTGTAAGATCCATGCCAAACTTCTGACCTACAGAGCTCTGAAATAATAAATTTTCATTGTTAAAAGCTGCCTAACTTTGTGGTAATTTACTATGTCTGTCATAGAAAACTGAAATCCTCTCTTATCAGCATACTTACTCTTTCTTCTTGCCGACTAACAAGTGTTAAGATTTCTGCAGTTAAAAAAAAAAGAAAAGATAAAAGTTCTGAAAATCTTTTCCATAGTAAATTATTTAAAACTTTTATGTTATGCCTGCCATGACAGTATGTGTATTTTAAAAGACAATTGTCTGGAAATCATGAGGCATATCTAAAGAAAAAAGCATTCATGGCCAAAACTAATTTAATGGTAAAATACATGGGCCAAAGAACCTTCTTAGTAACTTTTCAACATTATTTCTATAGGAAAGTGTATGGGTTTTTTAATAGATACATAATATTTGTACATACTTATGGAGTACATGTAATATTTTGGAGCTAGCATTCAACGTGTAATGATCAAATCAGGAAAATTAGTATACCCATCACCTTATACATTTATTTCTTTGTGATGAGAACATTTCAAATCTTCTTGCTATTGTGAAATATGCAATATAATATTGTCACCCTACTGTGCTATCGAACATTAGAACTAATTTCCTCTAGCTAATTTTATGTTTGTTCTCATTAACTAACCTTTCTTCATCGCCTTCATGCAAAGGCACCCTTCCCAGACTCTCATATCCAGCATTCTACTGTCTACCTTCATGATACTAAATGTTTTGCTGTCGCATATGAGTGAGAACATGTAATATTTGTCTTTCTGTGCCTGGTTTATTTTACTTAACAGCCTCCAGCTCCATCCAGAAAGAATAAATTGCAGGATTTTATTCTTTCTTTATGTCTGAATAGTATTCCATTGGGTATACACATCACACTTTCTACTGATGGATACTTAGGTTGATTCCATATCTTGGCTATTGTGAATCATGCTGCAATAAATATGGGGGTGAAGATATCACTTTGATATACTAATTTCCTTCCTTTGAATAAATTCCCAGTTGCGAGATTGCTGGCTTGTATGGCAGCTCTATTTTTAGTTTTTTGAGAAACCTCTATACTGTTTCCCAAAATGGCTGTACTAATTTGCACTCCCACTTACAGTGTATAAAAGTTCCCTCAGAAAAATCACGTTTTTGCTGAGCATGAGATCTACTGAAGTATGTGTTATAAAAATGTACATGTAACGGCCAGACGCGGTGGCTCACGTCTGTAATCCCAGCACTTTGGGAAGCTGAGGCGGGCAGATCACGAAGTCAGGAGTTCGAGACCATCCTGGCTAACACGGTGAAACCCCGTCTCTTCTAAAAATACAAAAAATTAGAAGGGCGTGGTGGTGGGTGCCTGTAGTCCCAGCTACTCAGGAGACTGAGGCAGGAGAATGGGGTGAACCCGGGAGGTGGAGCTTGCAGTGAGCAGAGATTGTGCCACTCCACTCCAGCCTGGGGGACAGAGTGAGAATCCGTCTAAAAAAAAAAAAGTACATGTAACTAGAAGGACTAGAAGGACAAAATTAGGAAAGTGATAGAGAATTTAGAAATTATCACCTATCAAGAATAATTAAAAGGATGGATGATCTGGAGGAAAGATGACTTGATAGAAAATGCTAACTATCCTCAATTATTATCACGAAAAAGTGTCAATGGGAGAAATAAAGTAATCTTTTGTTACTTCAGAAGTCATATTTAAAGTACTTCATGCAAGTTATATACAAGATGTATGAGAAAATAGAATATTTTGAGACACTGGCCAGCATAGCGTGCTCCCATCCACACACATCCATCTGCTCTTCTGTGATGTTACTCTTCTTTCTACTCAGACAGCGTTTAGGGTATTTGATGGTATATTCCAGAAAAGGGGTGATAGAGGAAAAACAGCAAAATAGAGTAGTGAATGGTCCACTTTAGGGCTTCTGATAAGGTTTTAAAAAATAAGAAAAACAATTTTGAGCCAAAGCTTCTGAACTTCAGATGCTTGGATTTTGGAGTATCAAATTCACAACCAGGAGAGGTTGAATATTCAGAACAAAATACATTACTTCTGAGTACAAATAATTTTGAGGATTGGATAAAATAACACATTATAAAATGACATGAAAAAGAGAGACTATTGGATATGGGATGAGGAAACAAAGCAGACAGAGATCCTCAGTGGACACAGACATCCTAACCGTCAAGCAAATGAGCACTATTCACTGCCACGGCTAGGGTGTCCTATAGGAACATATTCAGGACCTACAATTTTTCAGTCAGCATGTGACTAAGCATCTTAGACCACAGATTCTGAGAAATGTTAATATTTTACCTCTATTTTGTCACTCACTCTCTGCCATCTAAACAATAAGCATATTGACAATCTAAGAGGGATTATGTTTGTGTAAGAAACTTCATAATTTTCCAACACCATTGAACTTATATTTCTTATATTTTATAGCCCATTATAAAGGCACCTCCAACAATTAGGATCAGAAATGAAAAAGGAAAGCTCGGAGTGCCTCATTATTAGACATCTCTGAGTTGGAGCTAGATATGATAGAAAAGATGCTATGTGGGGTGGTGCATAGATCCTGTTTTTGTTTTCAATGTTGGTGAAATGCCAGGCCCTCTCAAGTAACTGAAGGTGTCCCATTTAAAATGAATATAATGATTATATATGTTTGAGACATTCTTAGTTACTGCAGGATTTCACAAAGCCTTTGATATCCTAATATAGTCTGTAAATCTTCAAGAGAGAAAAAAAGTATACAGGACTTCCCAAACTTAATTAGCCATGGAAACTCTTTGATTTACTCTTCATTTTTAGAAAAATCTATTCACATCTTACAGAACATTATTTTTTTTAACAGCTGGGAAATGATGGAGCAAATGGCCACTGAGTTCCACTAAGCTCTAAGATTTTCTGACTCTTTGATCACATTTTTTTTCTTGTGTCTAAGCAAACAAAAGTAAATGGGACAGATCAGAGTAGCATAGTTAATTCAGAAAAAGACATTAGAATATATAAAATTTGTATATATAAAAGCTGGAAATTCAAACAAAGAAAATTGAATTTATACAGTTCAGAAATCTATTTGGCTATTGTGAAAAAAAAAGTTAAATTTATATAACATAGTAGTTGGAGTAAATAATAAATTACTGTTAACATATAGCTCTCCATTGTAACATTTTTTTTTTAAGCTGTGGGTACAGAATCAGGGACCTAAAGTCTTTCCATTGTCCATTGCCTAAGATGTTGTTCTCATTTGATTGGTTGAAACTTGGATTGCAAATACTGTACATCCTGGTTCCAGCTTACAGGAAGCATACATGAAGAGGAGTGCAGACCCACAGGTATAGAAAATTTGAATATGATACCCATCACTTCCATCCACCTTTCATCAGTGATGACATCGTAACATGAACAGATCTAAATGCATGCTTGGAAATGGATTCTCTCATCGAACAACTGTGTGTCACCTACAACTCCATTACAACACAATGAGAGAATGGATTCAGGTACACAAATAGCCATCTCTACTGCACACATAAGGAAATGTACTTTAAATAGCTCAAGAGTTAGAGATGCACACACACACACACACACACCAGAGAAAGAGGTCTTCCAAAACGTCATGGAAAATGCATATTATGAAAAAATGATGCATAGATTTCAACGCTTCTGTAAACCAAATATAAATTTGTACTAACCCGCTTTAATATATCTGAACAGGATCTATTCTGAGACACTGAGAAGAATAAGACATCAGTTTGAAAAAAGCCTCTGTAACATCAACATGCATTCTGCTAAAATTAAAGCAAGAACAAACATCAAATTTATGGCAGAGTGTGGGTGGAAGAATGGTGAAATTATTGATGCTTTACCAAAAGTTTCTAAAGACAATACTCCAAAGACATCAGTAGTATACAAATGGATAACTTGTTTTAAGAAAAGATGAGATGATATTGAAGATCAAGCTCTCAGTGGCAGACCATTGACATCAATCTGTGAGAAAAAAAATTAGTCTTGTTTGTGCCCACATGGAAGACAACTGACAACAGCAAAAGCAATAGCCAACACCATAGACTTCTCAACTGGTTCTACCTTTTTTTTTTTTTTTTTTTTTGAGATGGAGTCTCGTTCTGTCACCCAGTCTAGAGTGCAGTGGTAATGGTGCGATCTTGGCTCACTGCAACCTCAACCTCCCGGGTTCAAGTGATTCTCTGGCCTCAGCCTCCTAAGTAGCTAGGATTACAGGTGCCCACCACCATGCCTGGCTAATTTCTGTGTTTTTAGTAGAGATGGGGTTTTGCCATGTTGGCCAGGCTGGTTTCAAACTCCTACTTACACAATTTTGACTGAAAAATTAAAGTTCAGCAAACTTTCCACTCAATAGGTGCCAAAACTATTGCACCCATATCAACTGCCGACAAGAACAGAGCTTTCAATGGAAATTTTAACCAAGTGAGATCAAGAACCTGAAGCATTTCTTAAAAGAACTGTAACAAGAAAGAAACATGGCCTTACCATACCATCCTGAAGAAAAAGCACGATCAAAGCAATGGCTACCAAGAGGTAGAAGTGGTCCAGTCAAAGCAAAAGTGGACCAGCCAAGAGCAAAGGTCATGGCAACAGTTTTTATTTTTATTTTTTTCCCAATACTTAAGGCATTTTGCTTGTTAATTTTCTGGAGGGCAAAGAACAACAACATCTGCTTATTATGAGAGTGTTTTGAGAAAATTAGCCAAAGCTTTAGCATAAAAACACCCAGAAATCTTCACCAGAGAGTCTTTCTCCACCATAACAATGCTCCTACTCATTCCTTTCATCAAACGGGCAACTTTGTGAGAGATTTGATAGGAAATCATTACGTATCCAGCTTACAGTCCTGATTTAGCTCATTCTTACTTCTTTTTGCTTCCTAATCTTAAAAAATCTTTAAAAAGCACCCATTTTTCTTCAGTTAATAATGCAAAACAAGGATGCTTTGACATAACTAAATTCCCAGTTCCTTAGGGATGGACTAAATGGCTGGTATCATCACTTCCAAAAGTGTCTTGAACTTCATGGAGCTTATGTTGAAAAAACATAGTTTATATTTTTAATTTTATCTTTTAATTCCATTTTCACAGACTTTTTGAAGTGCCTTATATACATATAGACAGATTTAAAAACTAAAAAAAATACGTGATGATCAACCTGATCTTCCAATGGAAAAAAATGAAATCTGTTTGACATAAAACCAATGAAATTACTGCCAAAGAAAAGCATTGTTTTTATAATTCTTTAACGCTCTAATGTATGTTTGGCTATTCATTCTTCTAACTAAACTCTTTTTCTCACAAAAGGTTTAATTTTAAAAAACTTATTTTCTAAGATAAACTTTTGAATTTACTTACTGTTCCTACTTTTTTCCTTTGTTTCTCATCCGTTAACTTTAGGTTTTCTGTTTATTATATATAATTAATATTATTATTAATTTTGTACTTTTTTGTTTGTTTGTTTCTCAGTTTCCTAAGTTAATTACTAATGTATTTTCTTCTGAAGGTGTCTATGGTTTTTACTTGTTTTCTGAGTAAAGTATTTCTGGGTCCTTTAGATTTGATGTAAATTTATCTTTAAAATTATTTGCAAAGATATTTCATAATTGATTATCTAATTTATGCTTTCAGCCAAGGGTTATTATGGTGAAAGTGTTTTAGTTTATAAAATCCCTACTTCTAAATAGTTGTTGATATAAGTTGGTTAGTTATGAGATTGATATTTTTATGTGCTTCCAGAAACATAATTTCAAGTTATATAAATTCTCTATATACCTATTAAGCTGTATTTGTCAATACTTTTATTCAGTTCATCTATTTTCTTTCTTTTTTTCTTTTTCTTAAAGTTATATCTGACAGTTCTGAAAGAGGTGTTTTGAAATCTACCAATGTCATTTTATTTTTATGAAGATCTCTGTATCTTGCAGCTTTATTCAGAAAACAAAACACGTCAATTGCTTCAAGCAGGGAGAGATTGAATAAGGTGAACTGGATACTGATAGAACTATTAGAAAGGCTGGAAGAACAAAGGTCAGGGAGCCCCCAATACCCCTCAACTGCACATTGATTCCCAGAGTCAGGAAGTTAAAAGAACCTCACACAACTCTTGTTGACCACAACTGCCTCCAAAATCAGAGCAGCTGTTTCCTAGGAAAATGCACAAAGGCTGATAGAAAATAATCTTATGTCTGTGAGGCTGCCTGAGGAAAAACAATATGATTTTAATTTTTCTTTTTTCTTTCAAACCTCATCTGTTTCTTGGAAATAAATTTTCACTCTACTGAGTTACCAGAAGGTAAACTGTTACATTCTGCCTGTATTTCTATTAGCTTTAAAACTTACATTTTTAGTTGTGATGTGGTTTTATGCATACAGGTTTAAGTGCATTTTACACTTTTCAATTATATTGCTGTGTTTACTGGTATAATTTCTTCTTTTTTCTCTTTGGAGTACTTACTCATATATTTAATCTGATTTTCACATTGTCATTTTCCTTCCTCCCTTCCTTCCTTCCTTCCTTCCTTCCTTCCTTCCTTCCTTCTTCCTTCCTTCCTTTCCTTCTATCGTTACTTTCTTCTCTTTTTTTTTCTTGCATTTGCCTAATATCTCTTTGGATGCCCACTTAAAAATTATTTTTATTTAAAAATAATTTCAAATTTACAAATGACTTACAAAGATAGAATATAGTTCATGTACACTTTTCTCCTAGAGTCCTGTAATGTTAACATCTTACATAAACATAATATATTTATCAAAGCTAAAAATTATATTGCCACAATACTATTAACAAAATTAGAGTTTTTATTTGGAGTTTTTTCATGCTTTCAATATACGTCCATTTCCTGTTCCAGGATCCAATCTGGAATACCATGCTGCATACTTTTCCTGTCTTCATGAGTTTGACACTTTAAGGAATACTGGTGATGTATTTTATAGAATGACCTTCAATTTTGGTTTGTTTGATGTGCTCTCTTGTTTAGATTGGACTTAATAAATTTTAGAAAGAATACCACAGAGTTGAAGTGCCCTTCTCATCAAATCATATCAAGAGGTTTATGATATCCACATGATTTATCACTGATGACATTATCCTGATCACTTGGTTAAGGTGGTGTGTACCTAGTTTCTCCACTGTAAAGTCATTATTTTTCCCCTTCCACAACCTCCGTGTTAAAAGGGTGTCACTAAGTCCAGTTTACACTCAAGGTGAGGAAAGTAAGCTCCCTCTACAGGAAGAAATGTATCAAGAATTGGTAGACAAGTGATAAAATTATCATGATAATTAATAGTTTGGGGCAATATTTGGGGGCTAAATAACAATTGTGTTTCCTTTTAAAGTTTTATCCAGTAGTTTTAGCACTCACTGATGGATCTTGCCTTGGACAATTGTAACTGGTGTTCTAATCCTGACTTTATTTTTCTCATTGCTTCTACATTTATTAATTTGAAATATTTCATAAGAAAACTTTGTTCCTGCCCCTCCACTTGTTTATTTGCACAATTGTCTGTTTATTTTGGTATGTACGTATGGGAATTTATTTTATTCTTTGAGTTTTAATCTAGTACTAGCTTTTTGTATTTTGTTACTAGGATCATTCCAGCTACAATCATCGCATGTAAGTGTAAGCAACAGCACTTTCTGCTGCTACAAGATGCAACAGGCTCATCTTATATTTGCCTTGTCCCAAGCCAAGAATAATCTGTTTCTCCAAGGAGTTCTGGGCACGGGATATGCTCATTACTACTGGGGTGTCACTGTTTCTACATCTCAGTAAAAAGACAGAAAATATGTGGGGTGGGTGTGGTGGCTCATGCCTATAATCCCAGGACTTTGGGAAGCTGAAGCAGGTAGATTGCTTGAAATCAGGAGCTCAAGACCAACCTAGTCAACAATGGCAAAATGCCGTCTCTACTGAAAATACAAAAATTAGCTGGGGTTGGTGGCAGACACCTGGTTGCTTAAACCTGAGAGGTGGAGGTTGAACAGCAAGCTGAGACTGTGCCACTGTACCCCAGCCTAGGAGACAGAGCAAGACTCCATCTCAAAGAAAAAAAAAAGAAAATATGTGAACGCACGCTAACTGATGTATCCATATATATATTTATTTGTGTGTATATGTTGATATGAACATGAATTTGTTTTAATATCTCTAATTTTAGTATAATACCACTTCAACATATGAATTTTGGGGGGTACAATTTAATTCATAACATAAGATAAATGGAAAGCATCAATAGCTGTTTTATTTTTACAGTAATCACATGTAAATAGGAAAAATATTATTTATTTAAAAATAACAAAAATATAAATCAGTGTGAATATACTTAACACAACTGAACTACACACTTACAAATAACTAAGGTGGTAAATTTTATGTGTGTTGTACCACCATAAAAAATGAAACAAAAAAGTAAGAACAAAGGTAATAAGATAGATCTCTGACCTATACAAAGAAAATAATAAAAACTTACCAAAGTATAAAATTATTTGAGTTAATATAAAGCTGTACAGTATTCTTTGATGATATAACTCAAATTCATTTGAAAATTGTTACTTAAATGGTTATAATTGTAATGGGTTGAATGGTGCTCATGAAAAACATATGTCCAAGTCGTAATTTCTTGTACATGTGAATATGACCTTATTTGGATTAAGGTTTTGCAAATGTAATTAAATTAAGAATCTTAAGACGAGAACATCCTGGATTTTCAGTAGTCCTAAATCCAATGATTCATGTCCTTATATATATATATACATAAAGAGGGAGCTTCTGATACAGAAATAGAAGAGACACACTGGGAAAATTTAAATGAAGACAGGGATACAGATTGGAGAGAAGCTTTCACAAGCTCCGCCAAAGATTGCTAGAGCCACCAAAAGCAAGGAGACAGTCATGGACTGGAATTCTCTGAGCCTCCAAAAGGCAACAACACTGCCAACAACTTGATTTTGGAATTCTGGCCTCTGGAACTCTAAGAGAATATACTTCTGTCATAAACCCTCAAGTTTGTGGTAATTTGTTATAACAGCCCTAGGAAACTAACAGAGGACTTACAATACACACAGAATTAGATGAATTGAATAAAATGATATTAAATCTCATGTAAGAATGGAGTAAATTTTCATTGAGCAGTGGTTTGTAGTTCTCCTTGAAGAGGTCCCTCACATCCCTTGTAAGTTGGATTCCTAGGTATTTTATTCTCTTTGGAGCAATTGTGAATGCGAGTTCACTCATGATTTGGCTCTCTGTTTGTCTGCTATTGGTGTATAAGAATGCTTGTGATTTTTGCACATTGACTTTGTATACTGAGACTTTGCTGAATTTGCTTATCAGCTTAAGGAGATTTTGGGCTGAGACGATGGGGTTTCTAGATACACAATCATGTCATCTGCAAACAGGGACAATTTGACTCCTTCTTTTCCTAATTGAATACCCTTTATTTCTTTCTCTTTCCTGATTTCTCTGACCAGAACTTCCAACACTATGTTGAATAGGAGTGGTGAGAGAGGGCATCCCTGTCTTGTGCCAGTTTTCAAAGGGAATGTTTCCAGTTTTTGCCCATTTAGTATGATATTGGCTGTGGGTTTGTCATAGATAGCTCTTATTATTTTGAGATATGTCCCATCAATACCTAATTTATTGAGAGTTTTAAGCATGAGGGTTTGTTGAATTTTGTCAAAGGCCTTTTCTGCATCTATTGAGATAATCATGTAGTTTTTGTCATTGGTTCTGTTTATATGCCGGATTACGCTTATTGATTTGCATATGTTGAACCAGCCTTGCATCCCAGGGATGAAGCCCAATTGATCGTGGTGGATAAGCTTTTTGATGTGTTGCTGGATTCAGGTTGCCAGTATTTTACTGAGGATTATCGCATCAATATTCATCAAGGATATTGGTCTAAAATTCTCTTTTTTTGTTGTGTCTCTGCCAGGCTTTGGTATCAGGATGATGCTGGTCTCATAAAATGAGTTAGGGAGGATTCCCTCTTTTTCTATTGATTGGAATAGTTTCAGAAGGAATGGTACCAGCTCCTCCTTGTACCTCTAGTAGAATTCGGCTGTGAATCCATCTGGTCCTGGACTTTATTTGGTTGGTAAGCTATTAATTATTGCCTCAATTTCACAGCCTGTTGTTGGTCTATTCAGAGATTCAACTTCTTCCTGGTTTAGTCTTGGGAGGGTGTATGTGTCGAGGAATTTATCCATTTCTTCTAGATTTTCTAGTTTATTTTTATAGAGGTGTTTATAGTATTCTCTGATACAAACAAATGGAAGAACATTCCATGCTCATGGGTAGGAAGAATCAATATTGTGAAAATGGTCCTACTACCCAAGGTAATTTATAGATTCAATGCCATCCCCATCAAGCTACCAATGACTTTCTTCACAGCATTGGAAAAAACTACTTTAAAGTTCACATGGAACCAAAAAAGAGCCCGCATTGCCAAGTCAATCCTAAGCCAAAAGAACAAGGCTGGAGGCATCACACTACCTGACTTCAAAGTATACTACAAGGTTACAGTAACCAAAACAGCATGGTACTGGTACCAAAACAGAGATATAGAACAATGGAAGAGAACACAGCCCTCAGAAATAATACCACACAGCTACAACTATCTGATCTTTGACAAACCTGGCAAAAACAAGAAGTGGGGAAAGGATTCCCTATTTAATAAATGGTGCTGGGAAAACTGGCTAGCCATATGTAGAAAGCTGAAACTTGATCCCTTCCTTACACCTTATACAAAAATTAATTCAAGATGGATTACAGACTTAAACGTTAGACCCAAAACCATAAAAACCCTAGAAGAAAACCTAGGCAATACCATTCAGGACATAGGCATGGGCAAGGACTTCATGTCTAAAACACCAAAAGCAATGGCAACAAAAGCCAAAATTGACAAATGATATCTGATTAAACTAGAGATCTTCTGCACAGCAAAAGAAACTACCATCAGAGTGAACAGGCAACCTGCAGAATGGGAGAAAATTTTGGCAATCTACTCATCTGACAAAGGGCTGATATCCAGAATCTGCAATAAACTCAAACACATTTAAAAGAAAAAAACAAACAACTCCATCAAAAAGTGGGTGAAGGATGTGAACAGACACTTCTCAAAAGAAGACATTTATGCAGCCAAAAGACACATGAAAAAATGCTCATCATCACTGGCCATCAAAGAAATGCACTACAATGAGATACCATCTCACACCAGTTAGAATGGCGATCATTAAAAAGTCAGGAAACAACAGGTGCTGAAGAGGATGTGGAGAAATGGGAACACTTTTACACGGTTGGTGGGACTGTAAACTAGTTCAACCATTGTGGAAGTCAGTGTGGCAATTCCTCAGGGATCTAGAACTAGAAATACCATTTGACCCAGCCATCCCATTCCTGGGCATATACCCAAAGGATTATAAAACATGCTGCTATAAAGACACATGCACACGTATGTTTATTGCAGCACTATTCACAATAGAAAAGACTTGGAACCAACCCAAATGTCCAACAATGATAGACTGGATTAAGAAAATGTGGCACATATACACCATGGAATACTATGCAGCCATAAAAAAGGATGAGTTCATGCCCTTTGTAGGGACATGGATGAAGCTGGAAACCATCATTCTCAGCAAACTATCGCAAGGACAAAAAACCAAACACCGCATGTTCTCACTCATAGGTGGAAATTGAACAATGAGAACACATGGACACAGGAAGGGGAACATCACACACCAGGGCCTGTTATGGGGTGGGGGGGCGGGGGAGGGATAGCATTAGGAGATATACCTAATGTTAAATGATGAGTTAATGGGTGCAGCTCACCAACATGGCTCATGTATACATATGTAACAAACCTGCAGGTTGTGCACATATACCCTAAAACTTAAAGTATAATAAAAAAAAAAAGAATGGAGTAAATTTTAAAGAACAAATAAGAGTATGAAAAAGTAGTCTAATAAAGCACATGACTCACCAGACATTAGGAAGTATTATAGGGCACCTGTCTTTAAATCAACACAAAATAATTACAATTATGACATAAGTATTTTTAGAGTACATCAATTTGAAACAGATCCAAAATATAAAAAAATTAATGTTCATATTTTTATATAACTTTTATATTGTGAATTATATAAATTCATATTTTTATATAAATTTTTATATCTGAAATATAAAAATAAAAATTTAATACATGACCAAGGACCTAATTGGATTCAGAGACAAAATGTAAATTAATATGTAAATAATACTGGCACAGCAGACTTCCTTCCGGAGAAAATAAAATTTGGACCCATTATCAAATCTATATCAAAAATTAAATCCATATATAACAGAGATTGACCTATGTTTTAAAAATTCTTAAGTAAAGGACATGGGTACTGCATTCAAAATCTATGATTCCTTAGCTGGACCTGGTGATGCACACCTGTAGTCCTAGCCACTCTGGAAGCAGAGGCAAGAGTACTACTTGAGCCCAGAAATTTGAGGCTGTGGTGAAATATGATCATGCCACTGCACTGCAGCCTGGGCAACAGAGGGAGACCCTGTCTCTAAAAAAATTGAATACGTAAAAGATTTTTTAATAATCTATGACCTTAAAAGAAACTAGAGAGAATTTCAGCAACAAAGAAACATTGGCATATTTAAAGATATTAAAATTAAAACCAAAAACTTTTGTAGAGCAGGCAACAGATGAAGCAAAGTCAACAAATGAATATTAAAGAAGACAAAATTAGTAAATTATATCGTGGTTGATAAAAATGTTAAGATTTGAAATACATATGCGTAATACAATGTATATATATAGAAGTCTTCATATTAATGAGAGGCAAATATTCTAATGGAGAAATAGGCAATTCATGGAGAAGACATTTAAAACACTGACCAAATTGTGAAAAGGTACTTAAACAGAGAAAAGCCAAGACAAGTCATAACAAGATGTCAATGTATAACCATCAAACTGGGGGGAAAAGGGCAATCATTACTACTGCTGATGTCAAGAGGGAATTTTTACAGACTCAGTGGAAATCCTCCCAGATATGCCTCTTTAAAAACAAAATATATTATAATATATTAAATGTATATCCTTTCACTCAGAAATACCACTTCAACAAACATATCTCATAGATAAAATCTCACATACAAAAAGGTCTTCATAAAAACGTTGAGGTTGCTCAATAATTTTAGAACAACAAAACTCTAGAAAAAGTGAATGTCCATGAACATATCACCATTATAGGAGAGGTGGTTTAATAAATGATGACATGATTTCTGCTACATAATGCCAGGCAGTAATTTTAAACTATGGTATTATTCTGACTGTGAACTTAAGTGACTTTTTGTGATATACACCAATATCCTTTTAGAAACTACAATGACACATAATTATTAGCTAAGTAAGAAGAAAATATGAAAGTGTTTTTAAGACAAATAATGTGAGATCCATGTTTAGATGATGCTGGAAAAGAAGAGAAAGAGAGTAGGAAGGAGGCAAGCAAACGTGAAAATAGGAAAATAAAACCACATTGAAGAAAAATGCAGTGTCCCTTTATTTAAAAATTATATATATGAGTACATTTATAGAGAGAATTAAATAATCTGTAAATCTGCAGGGTTGTCCATGAAAGTGTTAAGAGAGGGAGAAAAAAGGCAAATTACAGGCTTATGTGCACAGTTTTATTTAAGTTGCACAAGCCAACAATGCACGTGTGTGTATATGCTTCTGTTTTTTTGTATCAGCAAAATGAAAACCGTGGACCGAACAAGAGGCTGTTAATGTGGAAACGAGTTAGCAAAAAATAACTTATTTTTTTCTATACATTTTGTATTGCTTGTTATGCATATTTTACAATTACATTAAAATTAGATAAAATCTTCAGAAATAATTTTCATAAAAATTTTAAGGCCAGGCTTGGTGGCTCACGCCTGCAATCCCAGCACTTAGGGAGGCCGAGGTGGGCGGATCATCTAAGGTCAGGAATTCGAGACCAGCCTGGCCAACATGCCAAAAGCCCGTCTCTACTAAAACTACAAAAATTAGCCGGGCATGGTGGCGCCCGCCTGTAAACCCAGCTACTCGGGACGCTGAGACAGGAGAATCGCTTGAGCCCGGGAGGCAGGGGTTGCAGTGAGCCAAGATAGTGCCACTGCACTCCAGCCTGAGTGACACAGGAAGACTCCATCTCAAAAAAAAATAAAAAAGAAAGACAAAATTTTAAATTACGCAAAATTTCAAAAAAATCACAACGAAAATGTAAATATATAATAATTGCAAATAAGTGAAAATTTTAAAATCCTTAGTATTTAAGCTCAATATAATACTTAAGGATTTGCATAAGCTCAGTAAGAAAAACACAGAGTCAGCAAAAGATAAACTGGGAATAAATTTCAGACAACTTAGAAAAGAAGAAATATCTACAAAGTTACTACTTGTCACCTTTCTAATTAGCAAAAATGTACTTAAAATATTGGTGAGAGTACAGCATGAAAAACACTACAACATTCTGTTGACAGGATTGTAAATTAGCACATATTTTGGGTAGACCTTTGACAGCTTATTTTAAATTATATAAAATATTCATATGTTATGATCAAAAGATTGTAACTTCAGAAATATATCCTAAGAAAAATACTGTAATACAAAACTTGAAGAACTATAATAATTGTGTATGATTATAAATTAAAAATTAATATAAGTTAATAATAAGAAAATAACTTGTAACCAAACAGAAGAGTAAGCAACATTAAAAGTGATACTTTATTCTTTTTAATGACAAGAAAAGATGAACTAAGCATCTTTATATGTTTAAAAAATTATACCCATATAATGAAAGGTAACATTTTTGTATAGTATTTCCATTTTAGTATAAAGTATAAATTATAAATAAATGATATTGCTGTAGTAGAAATACTATAATATTATTGGAGTTAGAAATGAGATGTTACTTTTAATAAATATCTATATTATCTATTTTTCATAACGAGTGCTGATTTTATAATCTGATACAAAATAATTTACAAAAGTAAAAGAAAATAATTGCTTGGATATATATTTGCTTTTTAAGGCTTTTACTTATACTAATGTCACTTTTGCAATAACTCTAGCAGATTGATGAAATTACTGTTTTCTACGTTCAGTAATTTAGGATGTAAAGGAAAATAAAAATCTCAGGTCTCTAAACTCATTTCCAAAGAGAAAGTTAAGCTAGGACACTGAATCATGCAACATGGCCCATGTTTGTTTCTTTTTTTACTTCACAACTTTGATCAAAGCTTTGTCCATTAGCCAGACCCCCAAATAAAGGCAAAAGGCCTCAGGCATCTCCAGATGCTTTGCTGGCCACGAAATTTTTCAAGACGCATATACTTCCATAAAACAAGAACATGCCAATTATAACTTGAGGTCTGCAATCTAAGTGTGGCTCCTAAAACTAAAGTCTGTTAATTTTCACACTGATAGTGCTTATCTTCCCAGGTATGGAACAAGATGAGATCAATCATTCTTTCCCTTACCCCTCCTTCTTCCTACTTCTCTTACCCACTTTAAGGAACTGTATAAATAATAAACCTCCTGAGAAACGCTTCAGATGACTCCAGCCACAGATATGTCTGTGACTTGTGTTTTTCCAGGTGTGCCCTCAAGCTCTAGTTTAACAAACATCTATTGATTGAGACTCTTGGCTTGGTCACTCCTTTAATTTAACTAGTATATATTTGATGCAACTACACCCAGATCTCCCAGGTCAAATCCTATGCTCTTTCTTTTCTCTCACATCCCCTTGTGTATTGATTAAGAATTGACCCTTTGTGTGTTTCTTGTATGGTGCTTGCTATCTTTATTCTAATATGCTTATCTTCTTGTGGTTACAGATTAAATCACTACTCCTGAGAGCTAGGGACAGAATTTGTGGTTACAGATTAAATCACTCCTCCTGAGAGCTAGGGACAGAATTGTCCTTGAAAAATGGAGACACTCACAACATCAGTCATTATTGAATCTGGTAAGTTTTTCTTTTTCCTTTTTTTAAAAAAAGTAAGTTCTTGCTGTTTTAATGAAACAAATTGAGAAATTATTTTCTAGTAGGAATACATGGGCGTTAAGTGTCATTAAAATTAAAATTCAGAAGTGTTCAATCTCAAAGCAACATTTTATAGCTTTACAAATTAATTAACAGATCTTAAATCAAAGGCCACCACTTACAGATAAAAACAGTATGCCCTCAAATGGTTGAATTATATGGTATGTGAATTATATTTCAATAAATCTATTTCAAAACAAAACAAAATGTGTAACTTTTAAACTGAGACAAAGACATTTGATCTATCAATCGAAAGAAATGAAGTAAATAGAAAAATAATATATATATTATTAAATATATATATTTTATGAGCTTGTTCTTATTTATTTCTGCCATCATATATATATCATATATATATATGATGGCATATCTATATGATATATCTATATGATATATATATATAGATGGCATCTATAGATGGCATATCTATATCTATATATAAGATGGCATCTATAGATATGGCATCTATATATGGCATCTATATATATAGCATCTATATATATATGGCATCTATATATATATGGCATCTATATATATATGGCATCTATATATATAGATGGCATCTATAGATGGCATATCTATATGATATATATATCATATATATGATATATATGAGATATATATGGCATATATATATACACGTGATGGCAGAAATAAATAAGAATATAGCAGTTAGTAAATAATATAAGTGAAATAAACTAAAAGTAATAGTTTTCAGATTAAAATTTAAAATACAATAATATGTTCTCTATAAAACATGTACTTTAAAAAAAAAAAGACAGATAAACGTTTAAAACTAAAACCAATGAACAATGCCAATATGGGGAGAGCAATGTTTTAGAAATCCTACATTCTGTCAAGATAAAATTGGGAAATGGTGAGAAATAATGTTAAAAAAGAAATATACTACAGTAAACATAACCCAGAATACAGCCTCAATATATATTGAACAATTGACAGCACTACAGAAAAACATATAGATCAACATTTTTACCTGAAAATCTTAACACATCTTTCTCAGAAAGTGGTAGAACAAGAAGAATAAAAGTAAGACGAATAAAGAAGACGTCTAGCTTCAGCTCCAACATGTATAGAGTATGAAGTTGTCACTCTCATTCTAAAAACAAGAAAAAGTCAAACAAACTAAAGACCAGTGACTTTTCTCAAACCTTTCATGGATTACAGCTTAAAGAACAAACTTCATCACAAATCCAGAGTCACAGCCAAATCAGTTTACCTGTAGCAGAAGCCATAAACTTATAGATATACTCAAACGATAGTTTTGATGAATTGCTATAGGCTGTGTGTAGATTACCATGAGAGTGAGAAAACCTCTGGGGGCAGCAGTCACGAATGGGGTGTCCCCCAGTCTTGGGTGGGGAACTCAGTTTACTTCGAGAAACCCCATCGGATTCTCACATAATAATGCCAAGAAAGATCCTGTCTGGCAGTGAGAGGGATGAGATGTCCACAACCAAGACATACATGTGCACGGAAAAACAGTGTAGCACAGCCTTATCTAACCTGGGAAAGACATATTCCTCATATTCAGGTTCTCCATAGCCTTTTTGTTTCACCAAAGGGGAGGGAAGCTATACCACTGAAGAAATACTGGTGAAGGTCACAACCCTAAGACACACTAAAAGACTGAGATTTTATCATAGAATTTTATTATAAAATTGTAGACTTGGTGGCCTCCCCCACATTTTATCACCACACTGTAAGTGCTCCAGTATAACAATGGTGAGCTGAAGTTGAACTAGCTGCAAGATGCAGACTCTCTCAGAAGGAGAGTACTGAGAGAAGCCCAAAGTCAAGAGACACATGGACCAGTAGAACAGGCTAGAGAATCCAGAAATAAAGCCACACACCTCAATCATCTGATCTTCCACAAAGCTGACAATAACAAGCAACGGGGAAAGGACTCTCTAGTTAATAAACGGTGGCAGGATAACTGGCTAGCCATATGCAGAAGATTGAAACTGGAGCCCTATCTTTAACCATATACAAAAATCAACTAAAGACGGATGAAAACATAGAACATAGGGATGAAAACATAGAAAATACCATTCTGGATGTTGGCCCTGGCAAAGACTTCATGATGAAAACTCCAAAAGTAATTGCTACAAAAACAAAAATTGACAACTGGAATCTAATAGAACTAAAGAGCTTTTTCACAGCAAAAGAAACCACCAACAGAGTAAAGAAACAACCTACAAAATGGGAGAAAATATTTGCAAACTAGTCATCCAACAAAGGTCTACTGTCCAGAATCTATAAAGAACTTAAATCAACAAGCAAAATCAACTTCATTAAAAAATGGGCAACAGCATGAGCAGAGACAATTCTAAAAAGAAGACATACATGCAGCCAGCAAGAATGTTAAAAAATGCCCAATCAAAACCAAAATGAGATACCATCCCACACCGGTCAGAATGGCTATTACTAAAATGTCAAAAAATAACAGATGCTGGAGAGGTTGTAGAGAAAAGAGAATACTTATACACTGCTGATGGGAATGTAAATTAGCTCAGCCACTATGGAAAGCAGTCTTGAGATTTTTCAAAGAACTGAGAACTGCCATTTGATCCAGCAACCTCATTATTTGGTATTCACCCAAAGGAATATAAATTGTTCTACCATAAAGACACATGCATGGGTATGTTCATTACAACACTATTCACAATAGCAAAGACATGGAGTCCACCTAGATACCAATCAATGATACACTGGATAAAGAAAATATGAGACAGGTATACCATAGAATACTACATAACATAAAAAAGAATGAAATCATGTCTTTTGCAGCAAAATGAATGCAGATGGAGGCCCATATCCTAAGCAAATAAATGCAGAAACAGAAAACCAAATACTCCACTTTCTTACTTATAAGTGGGAACTAAATATTGAGTACACACAGACACAAAGAAGGGAACAACAGACACCAAGGCCCACTTCAAGGTGGAGGGTGGGAGGAGGTGAGAAGTGAAAAAACTACCTATAGGCAATTAGACAGATTATCTGATAACTAGGTAATTAGTTATTAGCAGTGACAAAATTATCTGTACACCAAATCCCTGTGGCACACAATTTACCCATGTAACAACAAACTTGCACATGTGTCCCTTGGACCTAAAATAAAAATTGGGAAGGAAAAAAAGTAGAGACAAAAACAAAAACACTAGATAAATTGAACCCTCTGGCCCCTAAAGCTATAGCAAATGTTAAGTACTGTACAACTCTTAGTCAGATTAACATAAATTCACACACTCAAGACCCATTTACCTCAATTCTACTACCTGCTACAATAAGACCCAGTTTTCAAAGTACAATTACAAGACATGGCAAAAGGCAAGACAGAAAAAGAGGTCTGAAAAGACACAGCAAACATCAGAACTAGATTCATATCAGAATTGTTATTCGGGAAATAAAATGAATAATAATAAATTTGTTAAGACCTCTGCATTAGTTTGGTCAGGTTTTTCCAGAGAAACAGAACCAATAAAATGTGTGTGTGTTTGTGTGCGTGTGTTTTCAAATAGCTTTGTAATTCATCCAGCTGCAGAATGTGATCTTGATTTTGCATTTAATTTCTAACAAAATCAGTTCTGTGGCTATAGGAGATAAGTTCTCCTTCAGGGCACACATAGAAACTTTAAGTTTATTTGTACAGCACTTAAATTGAGAATTTGAATCCCAGAGCTCATAATTTTCTTTCAACACTTTTTGTTCACCTACAGTAAGAGCAACCAGCCAATCTTATTAAATTAGTTTTCCAAAATTGTTTGAAAGTATCACATACATGGTCACTCAGCTCCTTGCTTCTTATAAATGGTTGATTCAGTGTATCCAATGCAAATATTTGGCATATCTCTATTGCCAGACTATGCCATCAAATGTCAATGTTCTTTTTTCTAGTAAGGAAATAGAGTCCTTAGTGTCTTTAAATTTAATCAGTTTAAAGAGCCAACTCCAGAAACTCCACGATATGGTTTAAATCTGTGTCCCCACCAAATCTCAGGTCGAACGTTAATCTCCAATGTTGGAGGTGGGCCTGGTGGGAGATGACTGGATCATGGGGGTGGATCCTTCATGCATAATTTAGTACCATCCCTTTGTTGCTGTTCTTGTGTTACTGAGTGAGTTCTTGCGAGATCTGGTTGTTTAAAAGTGTGTAGCCCCTCCCACTTCACTCTATTGCTCATACTGCTGCCATGTTAAGACGTCTGCTCCCCATTTGCCTTCTGCCATAATCAGAAGTTTCCTGAGGCCTCCATAGAAACAGAACAGATGTCAGCATCAGGCTTCATGTATAGCCTGTGGAACCATGAGCCAATTAAACCTCTTTTCTTTATAAATTGCCCAGTCTTAAGTATTTTTTATAACAATTGGAGAACAGCTTAATACAGAAAATTGTTACTGAGGAGTGGGGCATTGCTATGAAGATACCTGAAAATTTGGAAGTGACTTTGGAACTGGGTAACAGACAGAGGTTGGGAGAATTTGGGGGGCTTGGAAGAAGATAGAAAGATGAGGGCCAGTTTGGAATTTCTTAGAGACTGACTAAATGGTTGTGACCAAAATGCTAGTAGTGGTATGGACATTAAATTCCCGGCAGAGGAAGTCTCAGATGGAAATGAGGAAGGTATTGGGAACTGGAACAAAAGTCACTTTTCTTACACCTTAGCAAAGAACTTGGCTGCATTGTGCCACTACCCTAGAATCTGTGGAACTTTGAACTTGAGAGAGATGATTTAGGGTAGCTGGTGGAAGAAATTTCTAAGCAGCAAAGCATTCAAGATGTGCCTTCACTGCTTCTAACAACCTATCTCATATGTGTGAGCAAAGAAATGACCCAAAGTTGGAACTTATATTTAAAGGGGAAGTAGACCATAAAAGTTTGGAAAATTTGCAGCCTGGCCATGTGGTAGAAAAGAAAAGCCAATTTTCAGGGGAGGAATGCAAATAGGCTGCAGAAATTTGTATAACTAAAAGAAAGGCAAGTACTGATAGCAAAAACAATCAGGAAAAAAAAAAAAAACCTCAAAGGTATTTCAGGGGCATCCCCTCCCATCACAGGCCCAGAGGCCTAGGAGGATTGAATGGTTTTGTGCCTAGGCTCAGGATCCTGCTGCCCTGCACAGCCTTGAGACTCTGCTCCCTGAATCCCAGCTGCTGCAGTTCCAGCTGCAGCTCAAAGGAGTCCAGGTACAGCTTGTGCCACTGTTTCAGAGGGTGCAAGTGATAAGTCTTTGGCAGCTTCCATGTGGTTTTAAGCCTGTGGGTGTGCAGAGTGCAAGAGTTGAGGCTTGTGAGCCTCCACCTAGATTTCAGAGGATGTATGGAAAAGCCTAGGTGCCCAGGCAGACGCTTACTACAGGGATGGAGCCCTCATGCAGAATCTCTATGAGAGCTATGAGGAGAGGAAATGTAGGGTTGGGGCCCCCACACAGAGTCCCCACTGGGGCACTACCTAGTGCAGCCATGAGAAGAGGGCCACCATCCTCCAGACCCTAGAATGATAGATCTACAGGCAGCTTGCAACCTGAGAATGAAAAATCCACAGACAGCATATCATGAGAGCAGCTACTGGGGATGAAACCCTGCAAAAACATAGGGGTGGCACATCTGAGGACCCTGGGAGCTCACCCCTTGCATCAGTGTGCCCTGGATGTGGGACTTGGAGTCAAAGGAGATTATTTTAGAGCTTTAAAATTTAATGACTGTCCTACTAGGTTTTGGGTTTGCATGGGGCCTGTAGCCCATTTCTTTTGATGATTTCTCACTTTGGGAAGAGGTGTATTTACCCAGTGCCCTCATTGTTTCTTGAAATTAACTAAGTTGTTTTTAAAGGTTCATAGGCAGGAGGAACTTGTCTCAGATGAGACTTTGAACTTTGACATTTTCAGTTAATGCTAAAATCAGTTAAGACTTTGGAGATTATTGGGAAGGCATGATTGTATTTTGCAATGTGAGAAGAACATGAGATTTGGAAAGGACCAGGGGCAGAATGAATGGTTTCCATCTGTGTCCTCACAAAATCTCATGACAAATTGTAATCCCCAATGTTGGAGGTGGGGCCTGGTGGGAGACAATTGGATCATGGGGGTGGATCCTTCATGAATAGTTTCGCACCTTCCCTTTGCTGCTGTTCTCTTGATAGTGAGTGAGTTCTTGTGGGATCTAGTTATTTAAAAGTGTGCAGCACCTTACTTGCTCCTGCTCCTGCCACATAAGACATCTGCTCTCACTTTGATTTCTGCAATAATTGGAAGTTTCCTGAGGCCTCCCCAGAAGCTGAGTAGCTGCCAGTGTCTTGCTTCCTGTATAGCCTGTGGAGCTATAAACCAATTAAACATCATTTCTTTATAAATTACTCAGTCTCAGGTTTTGTTTGTTTGTTTTGTTTTTGAGACAGAGTCTCGTTTTGCCACCCAAGCTGCAGTACAGTGGTATGATCTTGATGCACTGTAAGCTCTGCCTCCTGGGTTCAAGCAATTCTCCTGACTTAGCCTCCTGAGTAGCTGGTTTCACCATGTTGACCAGGCTGAGTCTTGAACTCCTGACCTCAAGTGTTCCACCTACCTCAGCCTCCCAAAGAGATATTTCTTTATACCAATGAAAGAATAGCCTAATACACCCACATAATCAATTCAATTTATTATTAAAATTAAGTCTCTGTAGAACAACTCTTGGTACTAAAATCCACATTACTCACGGTTTGCCAGAGAAACAGAGCCAAGAGAATATCTATCTGTCTATCTATCCAGATTTGGAAAAGAAGAGAAAGAAATGTATTAGACTTCTCATAGGTGTTGACTCATATAATTAAGGAGGCTGATATTATGGAGAGCCTCCATAGTATAGAGAACTCCTATGATCCACTTTCTGCAAGTTGGAGACCTAAGAAAGCTGATGGTGTAGTTCAAAGGCTTGAGAGCTGGAAAACCAATGGTGCAGATTCCATGCTGAGTCTGAAGGCCAGAGAACCAAGAGCATTGAGATCAGGGGAAGATCAATGTCCTAAGTGGATTGGATGATACCCATCCACATTGGGGAGAGTAATTTGCTTTAGTCAATTCACCAATTCAAATGCTGATCTCTTCCAGAGTCACCCTCACAAACATGCCAAGAAAAAATGTTTAGCCCAATATTGGGGCACCTCTTGGCCCAGTCAAGTTGACACATAAAATTAGCCATCATAGAAATTGTACAAAATGTATTCTCAGATTATGGTAAAATTCAACTAGAATTTAATAACTGAAAAATAGATGAAATATCCCCAAATGCTTTGAAATTAAACAGCCTGCTTCTAAATAACATCTAGGTCGAGAGTTCTCAAGAAAAGTTTTCAAAATTTGTAACTAAATAAAAAATTAAAATGCAACTTATAAAAATATGTGGGATATAGTAAAAGCAGAGCTGATAAGCAGAGTTTATAAGATTAAATGCATATAATAGATTTAAAAATATCTAATATATATTAGGAATTTAAAACAAATCTAAGTCTAAAGAAAGTAGAATGAAATAAATACCAAAATTAGAGCAGAAATTAATGAAATTGAGAATAGAAAAAAAATAGAAAAAATCAACGTAAACAAAAGCTGGATCTGTGTCTCAAGGCTGTGACCTTGTGCTTCTCTGAAAAGATAAACATGACTGGAAAAGTCAAATTAACAAGAATAAAAGAGTGGAGATAAAAAATACCAATACTGTGGCCGGGTGTGGTGGTTCACCTCTGTAATCCCAGCACTTTGGGAAGCTGAGGCAGGTGGATCACCTGAGGTCAGGAGTTTGAGACAAGCCTGGCCAACATGATGAAACTCCATCCCTACTAAAAATATAAAAATTAGTTAGGCATTGTGGTGCCCACCTGTAATCCCAGCTTCTAGTGGGAGCTAAGCCAGGAGAATTGCTTGAATCTGGGAGGCAGAGGTTGCAGTGAGCCGAGATAATGCCACTGCCCTCCAGCCTGGGCAACAGAGTGAGACTCTGTCTCAAAACAAAACAAAAACAAAAGCAAAAACCAATTACCAATATTGTAAATGAAAGAAGAGTAAACACTGTTAATAAAAGATGATAAAAAATACTGTAAACAACTCTATGTTCCCCAACTCAATCATTGAGGTAAAATGAAAAAATTTCTTGAAAAATACAAATAGGCAAAACTCACACAGGGAGAAATAGGATATGAGTAGACCAATAGCTATCAAAGAAATTGAATCAATAATTAATACCCTTCCAAAAAAACAAATGGCCAGGCCAAAATAGTTTACTGGTGAATTCTCCCAAACATTCAAGTAAGCAATTATATAAATTCTTGATCATCCCTTTTAGAAAATAGGAGCAGAAGAAAAACTTTCTAACTCACCCTCCAAGGCCAGCATTGCCCAATACCAAACCTGATAAAGATATTAGAAGGACAGAAAAGTACAGAATACTATCATTCATTAACATATATGCAATTATACTTTTTAATGTTGTAAATTATGATGATATATTTTCTGACTTATTCTTGTATTCTTGAATAACTGAGTAAAATCTCTTACGTAGTAATTTTCTTAAATATACTTTGCATTCAGTAAGTAAATATGCCATGTAACATTTTTGTATCTATGTTGGTAGTGAAATAAACTCTAAAAACTTTTTAGTTTCCTATATATTTTTTTGTAATCTTGATTACACTAATTTCACATAATTAGTTAAGTGGTTTATATTTTAATGAAGAAAAATATATAATACAGTTGTACACCTAAAAGTTTTGGTAATCACTTTTAGTAAAAAAGAAATGTAAAAGAATGTCCTAATCTCCATTAAGACTATGTTCCAAAATTTATAGCAATCATTATACTTAACATATAAAATCTTGATGCATTTTATTTAAATTGGGAATAAATGCATGTGACCCAGAACTGCACAACTGTTTATCATTCTGATGCTAGTGACAGACCTCAACTCAAATAGGATGCTTGATTCTGAAACATGGAGTGACATAAATTATAAACAAAAAGAAACAATGAGTATAAATATTGAAAGGGAAGAGACAATACATAAACAATATTAGAACAATGAGATAATATTAGTTCATTAGCAATATAGGCTGGGTGCGGTGGCTCAAGCCTGTAATCCCAGCACTTTGGGAGGCAAAGGTGGGTGGATTATGAGGTCAAGAGATCAAGATCTTCCTGGCCAACATGGTGAAATCTCGTCTCTACTAAAAATACAAAAATTAGCCAGGCATGGTGGTGCATGCCTGTAATCCCAGCTACTTGGGAGGCTGAGGCAGGAGAATTTCTTGAACCCGGGAGGCAGAGGTTGCACTGAGCCAAGATCACACCACTACACTCCAGCCTGGTGACAGAGGCAGACTCCATCTCAAAAAAAAAAAAAAAAAAAAAGAATTAGCAATATAAAATCAACTTACAAAAAAGACATAATTTTACTTTAACAATTGCCAACTATAAATTATAATCTAAATAAGATATCATTTACAACTGCAGCAAAGTTCACAAAAAATCTAGGAATTAACTAACATTAAAAGATTCTTACATACATAATTTTATGCATTAATAAAAGACATAGAAGATGATCTGGATAAGGCACATGCACATGTTCTTATATGGAAAACAATTGTAATCATATGGATTTTTCTCAAATTAATATAAAAATGTGAATATAATACAAATAAAAATTCCAGTGCAACATTTTTGGAAGGATATGATAAACTTACTTTAGAATCAATATGAAAGAGCAAAGATTTGTAATTAACAACATCATTTCTGAAAAAAATGAAAAAGAATAATTTGTCATAAACATCCTAGGATTTACTAAAATGCCTTAATAATAAAAACATTGTTGTACTGGAAAATAAAGGGATAAGTAGAACAAGGTAAGAGGATAGAAACCCCAGAAACAAATATATTTATTACGTATATGTATTAAAACAAATGAGTTCTATTAATCAGTAAGGAGGGTTGGGTGACATAATAGATATTTTGCAAGCACTGGTTCCCTACTTTACAACACATACATATTAGGCATGATAAGTAAATAAAAAGTAAAATATAAACACGTAATAGAAAAAAATTGAAAAATTAAAACTTTATAAAAAAGTGAGAACAATATATTTTTTGGATTGTATCACTTCAAGATTCTTAAGTGGGATCTCAGAAACGAGAACTATAAGGAAAGAGAGAGAGAAAGAGACAAATAAATGAACACAAAGAGAGACAGACAGAGAAAGTGAGGTGTGGGTAGGGACAGCGGGAAAGAGATTTGTTTACATCAAAATAATAATTCTGTTCACTAAAGAAAACCTCGAATAAAGTTAATGCATAGATAACAGTGTATGTTGTGCCTAAAACCGACAGACGAGATAAAGAATTTCTGCAAATCAACATGAAAAAATACACCTCAGTGGAATAATTGGGCAAACCATAAAATATATAAAAAGGTAATTTATATAAGAAGAAACTCAAATAGCTTATATGTTAGTAAAATATTCAGTGTTATTAGTGATAACATTAAAACAACAGTAAAACATCACTTTATATTAGAAAACTACATACTCCCTAGCGTTGGCAATGTTGTGGACCTCCCCTACACTGCCAGGGGAAATGCAGACTGATGCATCGATTAGACAAAAACAGGAAGCAATCTTGAAGAACTCAATATACACAGAATCAGAAGTCCAGCAATTCTGTTGCTGAATGTAAACCTTACAGAAATTCTTACATATATATTCACATACATGCAGAGACAGAGACAAGTTTGAAGATATTTATTGGTTTTTAGTGGTTGCAAGCATTTGGAGGGTTAAATCTATGCATTCATCAGAAGGTAAGTGGATGTGTAAAATGCAGCAATGCAAACTAGAGTGGAATTCATGTACAGATGGCAACAAGGTTAGAATTTAAATAAAAATTAAGGGTCAAGTGAAAACAAGGAAGAAACATAATAATATTCTTATATAAATAAAATTTATGCAAACAGAATAATTTGCAATTTGCAAGAGTGCATAGTATCTCAATTTGATAACTTTACAAAATGGAGCCAGAAGTGAATTATAAGTGTTTATTCTTTACTGTAAGATATAGTCTCAAAAAAAAAAAAAATAGAAGGGGGGCAGAGAAGCAAGGGATGCTAAAACAGAGTGAGGCATTCCTGTTCTGGCTACCTCTTCATGATGAGTTACAAAAAGGCACAATTTGTCTCTCTTGTGTCTTGTGTATGTGCTTGGCCAGGCATTTCTGGACAGACACCATGGAAAAAAAATTGTGCTTTGGAAGAGTCAATAGGACATTGGAATGGAGACAGAATTGTCTAGGTCACTCACAGCTCCTGTCTCGATTGGTCAAAATTTTTCTCATGGGGAATTAACTGCACCTCACTTTAAGGTTGAGGAAGGGAATTGGTCCCTGGGGAAGATAGATCCCATGCCTTATGGTGTGGTTCATTGTGTTATGCTGGGAGAATTTAAAACTCCCAAGTGGAATCACTGGGCTATAGCATTGACCGAGGTGGAAGAAGTGGGCAGATTCAAGGAAGAAGTGACTGTGAGGAGATATATGTCATAGTTGGCACACATGCAAACAAAAAGATACATATTCAACGTATTAAAATGGCTGTTCATGCTGAGGAGGCAAGAAGGAGTAGGAGAAGTGGATAAAAGGGATTAAGTAAAACAAGGGAGTGCTTGGTGGGAACAAGAGTGGTAATGGGTCATGAACTAGAGTATAATTAAACTTATCTCTGATATAGTTTGGATCTGTTTCCCTGCCCAAATCTCATGCTGAATTGTAATACCCAGTGTTGGAGGTGGGGGGCCTGGTGGGAGGCGATTGGATAATGGGGGTAGATTTCTCATGAATGGTTTAGCACCATCCCCTTGGTACTGTCCTTGTACTAGTGGGTGAATTTTCCTAATATCTGGCTATTTATAAGTGTGTGACACCTCAGGTTCTGTCTTGTTCCTGCTCTGGCCATGTGACAAGTTTGCTTCCCCTTCACCTTCCACCATTATTGTAAGTTTCCTGAGGACTACCCAGAAGACAAGCAGATGCCAGCATCATGCTTCCTGAAGAACTTGCAGAACCATGAGCCAATTAAACCTTTTTAAAAAATAAATCATCCAGTATCAGGTATTTCTTTATAGCAATGTGAGAATAGACTAATACAATCTCCTTCCTGTAAAACTAGAAAGGAAGGGAAGTAAAGAAAACCCAATAGATTGTGTCTTAGCAGCAAGCAAATGTGGTATAAACTCCTAAATGTGAAGACCCTTTACCTATTGAATTAATGAATAACCGCAAGACTGTATATTATGAAAGAAGATATGCTAGTTGTTTCTTTTCAATGCTGAAAATGAAATCAATATTGGTTTTGTTCATTTAAAATGAAGGATAAATTATGTGATAAAAGTAACATTTCTTATATTACAAATATTATTAAGAGTACTAAGGAAGACTAGGCAGGATTAATTGAGTCCATAAAACTCAATAAAGATAAATTGTTTACTAATATCTTGCTAAAGGTGTTTAATTAATGCAAATCAAACCACAATGAGATACTATCTCACACCAGTCAGAATGGCTATTATTAAAAAGCCAGAAAATAACAGACATTGGCTAGGCTGCAGAGAAAAAGGAACATTTATACACTGTTGGTGGGCAAGTAAATTAGTTCAGCTATAGTGGAAGGCATTTTGGAGATTTCTCAGTGAACTAAAAATAGAGTTACCATTTGATCCAGCAATCCCATTACTGGGTATATACCCCCCACTCCAACCTTCAAAAATAAATCATTCTACCAAAGACACCTGTATTCGCATGTTCGTCACAGCACAATTCACAATAGCAAAGACATGAGATCAATCTAGGTGCCCATTTACTGTGGATTGGATAAATAAAATGTGGCATTTTTACACCATGGATTACTACACAGCCACAAAAAAGAACTAAATCCTGTCCATTTTCAGCAATATGAATGCAGATGGAAGACATTATCCTAAGCAAATTAACACCGAAACAGAAAATTAAATACTGCATGTTCTCACTAATAAGTGAGAGGTAAACATTGGGTACTCATGGACATAAATATGGGAACCAATAGACACTGAAGACAACAAAAGGGGGAAAAGAGAGAGGTAGGCAGGGGTTGAAAAACTACCAATTGGGTTCTATGTTCATTACCTGGGTGATGGGTTCAATCACACCTCAAACCTCAGCACCATGTAATACACCCTTTTAATGAACCTGTACATATACTCCCTGAATCTAAAATAAAAGTTGAGAAAAAAAGAAAGAAATTGCTTATAAACCATAAATCCCCCAGGTCTTGAATAGACAAAGAGCTGTCTCTATGAAAGAGTAATGTTTAATATTTGTTAGGTCCCTTTTGTCTGCAAGTGACAGAAACCCAACTCAAACAAGATCTAAGTCAACAATAAAGGAATAAGCAAGAGATATTTACTGTCATACCTTATAAATTAAGCAGTGCAATTGGTCTCAAATAGTGCAATTGAATCCATAGTCTCAAACAGTCTCATGAGTTTGTGGCTTGTCTTCATATTCTTTTTCTCCTTTCTGGCTTCTCATCTGTAATTGTGTTGACTGGCCTTCCTCTCCAGCAATTCTATCTGGTCAGTGGCAATTGTTACTGGCATCTTGAGTATATGTACAATAAAAGTCAACATAAAAGACAGAAAACGATGCCTCTACCTCAAATTCAGGAAATTCGAGAGAACTCTGAGTAGCCAAGCCAGGATCTCATGTCCAGCTTTGTATCCATGGAGAGTGGGGATTTTAGGCATGTTAGAAAAACCTGGAGTGTTGAGGGGTGAAAGCAAGTCTTCAAAAGAAGCCTCATGCACTGTAAGCCAAAGGTGAAATGTAAAACTGATGAGATTTTTAAAAAAATAATATTATAATTAAAAGTTCCTAATGTTTGCAAATACTTAACAAATATTAATTCTTGGGATTTTAGAAAAAGAAATAAAAATTCCAGGAATTGCTTAAAGATTATCTAAAACCATAAAGTATTTTATATTCTCTTAATATTATATATATATAGTTAAGTAATGATGAATGATCATAATAATACAGAATGAATCCTTTTTCTTTGCTAAGAAGTTTTAGGGTTTTTTCTGTTAAGCAATATTAATTTACATATGATTTATTTTTGTTGTATGATTTATTTTTGTTATAAATTAACAAATTTTGACAAGATTATGAATTTCAATATCATGTATAATCTACACCTAATATCAATATTTTATAATAGAGAATATTAAACAGAAATATAACTATAAGATGTCAACTAAAATTATTTTAAAATTTGAAAGATAATCATGCTACGAAAATCACCATTCTTTAAATAAAATTTTATGATACCCAAAACATCTATTGTCCTATCCTGTAATTTTTACATGACAAAAATGTGAAATGTAGAAAACATCCTTTCAATTTGAAATGAAATTAACTGAATAATATTGAGTGTGTCTAAAAGCACTTTCATGTAGGATCTTAGGATACAAGTTGTTTTATATGAGCTCCTTTTCTTTTTAGTGATTAAACTATTTTGGCTGTTTGCCCTGATTTTGTTTTTTCCTTGGTTATCAACATTTTTGCTTCTCTTACAGATTTTCAATCAATCATGTTCACGTCTACCCAATGCATTTCTTCTATTAATGTGTTTTTTAAATCCTGTATCTTAGCAAATATTCAAAACTGTAAGATGGCAAGTGAGCATTTTTGGGTGGTATTCAGATAACACAACATTAGTATTTCTTTGCAAGGATAAAAGCACTACACAAAATCGTGTGTCAAATTGTAAATACAGGAACTTATTTTGCTTTCAAACTTAATTGCTGAAATGCCATTTATAGGATGAGTATAAAGCATACTATGAGGATAAATGTATTAAAATGCATTTTATTTGCAAGAATGAATGAGTCACTGTTAGCAGATAGGGCTACAATGCACACTTACATTATGCCACAGGCCACAGGCGAGATTGACTGACTATATTGTGATCACTTGTCTACTTGCCCCTGTTCTGGTTTCTAGAAATGCTAGCCACAACTGTCTACTCCACCTGCCAGCGTGTTTTGCTCTGCTTTCAATTTGACATGAGTGGATTCTTTCAAAGCTTTACATTTCTATGTTAATAGTTTAATTTTAATTCCCACAGGAGAATTATATTTTCTAATTTCTGATTTCTTAATTTATTTTTCTCAGAATTAGGATTAGGAAAAAATATGTTTCCCAAAGAATATGGAGAAGAGATCTCTGTATGCATACTGTAAATTCTCCTGAATGACTTAAATACTTGGTCTCAAATAGAAAACTTGATTCTGGATCATGGAATCACTTTCTTGACATTACAAGAAGAGACTAAGTTCACACACACACACACACACACACACACACACACACCAATAAGTGGCTGTTCTCCCTCTTTTTTCCCATAACAACAAATTCCTATAATTCCAACTGCCATTATTGAGGGCAGAGGTGCTATTTAGGGTAGCATAGTCTCAACAAGGAAAACTTATTCAATGCATGAATATCATGGTCCTAATGACAGAATGAAGTATATATTTGACATTATTCCACATTCAAAATTATCTCTGCTTAAACAGTGTAAATGTGAAAATTGATTTTTAAAAGATATGGAAACAAAAATAGAACTAAGGGCAAATTTAAAATAGAATAAAATATTAGTACCTCATCTGTTTTCTCCTTTCTTTTCATTTTTAATATTAGAGGATGGCAGATCCTAAATGCCTTGACTGAAACAGTTCTTCTAACTTGTTATGATATTACTTTTTTTTTCTGGTAGTTGTTTAAATCAATCCTTCCTCTAAGCATTAATCATCATTCTAGGGAAACTTTGCACTATACACCTATTATGAGTTTTATGTTTGATTTTTTTTCTGCTCTTCCAAATGACACTTGCTTTGTGATAATTTTCTCATATGCAAAAAGTAAATAAATTTTTTTTAAAATATGGAAGCCCTTTTCCTTTCCAAACACATATCTAAAGATCTACAATGCCAAATCAGGATATGGTTACCTGGGTAACTAAGATTCCACAGGGAAAGTAATACCTATCCTCTTGCTTCTATGTTCTTGATTTTTTTGCTTGATCAATAGTTAATTACTTTTTTATCTTTTCTGGAACACAGGCATTCCCAATAGCCCAAATGTTTTATAATTCTTATTCCATAGGTCAACCCTTGTGTTCTCTTCCCATTGAGTTAAATTGGTGTATGGGACACAGGCTGAAGGCACACAATGCTACAGCAGACTGAAAGGTTATATAATCAATCAACAGGCCATCGGAAAAGGTCAGTAATATTACCATTATTAAAAAGCAAATTTTCTTTTGGGATCAGAAATGAAGATCATCAATGAAGAATGAATGAAGCTAAAGTTTGCTCTTCTAGTTTACACATTCCAGGAGGTGCCTGACCTTCAGAAATTGTACATTGCCTCAGATAATGCATGAAAATTTTAATTTCCTAGAATTGCAGTGGAGCTGTGCAGCCAGTAGGTTCACCTTTGTACTTGGATTTATTAAAACCCTATATTTCATGCATGCCTTTTCCTTCTTTTGATTAAAAACATTTTAAGAGGTGGAAAATAACTACTCAAAAATAAAGAAAATGCTGGGTTTTTTTCATAACCCTCACTTTCTGGTGTCATTAATTGAAAATAATTCCAAATAGCTAAAAAGGTGCCCTGCAATGTGGGTCCAGAATCAACCAATGACTCATCTCTATCTTCCTGAGATAAAGAAATGTCGGAGACTGAGGACAGGAGACTGAGAAAGTGAGGAGCAGGTTTCTCCATTATTGTTCTTTGATGTTTGCTTCAATCATAGGTTGCAAGATTGTATATCAAGCTTTATACAGTGTAACTCTATTTTTATTTCCAACTACAATAGCTAACTTTAAATTAACTAGGAATACATAAGAATACTATGGAATGAAAGTCTGGAAGATCACTGTGGTCATGCAGATTAGCATTGCATATATAGAACTGGAAGTGGATCTTGTTCTATCTCACCAATTCTCAATAAACAGTTTATGGAGATGGGGCAGAATGATTAGGGACAATTTTAGCACACATTTTCAGTAAAAAACAAGGTAAATTAATGGAAAATGCTTTTGTAATCACACTAACAGTAAGAGAGAAATCAATTTTTCTGAGCCTAGGTTTCTTCTTATATAAAACAACTTATTGAATTTATAAGTATTTCCTAAATGATAGAGTTTTATAAGGAGGAGTAGAGGACAGTGATTCTAGAAAAAGAAAGAAAAAGGAAGTAAATCTTCTGATTGTCTCAGCTTACTGACATCATAGAGATGCCAGAATGTAGTACAGGAAAAGAAAACGTAGGTAAAGTCTAGTTGATTCACTAAGTCGAGACACAGTTGAAAATTCAGTGAGACAAAAATGCTTATAGTTCACAGGACAAAGTACCAGGGAAGAGAGAGCTACACAAAGAGAAAACTCTGATGATCTACATAAGGTCCCTGTTGGGTATGCCACAAAGCACTGATTAGCATATATGTTATATGCATTAGGAAAATACTCAGGGCCGGGGAAGAACCATCCCAAAGGATTAGAGGGAATCAGTACTTGGTGTTCACATTGAGCAGTTAATAACACCTGTTTCCCAGCCAGACTGGAAAACATCAAAAATATATGGGGCACTGGGTAGAACACTCAGAAAGATTCTGCTTTAGTATCAAGGGAAAAGGAGAAAACTAGTAATGCTTAGTGAATCAGTCTTGTAGGATCAAAGTCTTTCCAAGTAATTTAAAGCAAAGCTCAAGAATAGTTAAAAGAATGTAAAAGCTCCAGTATGCAAGAAAGTAAGCTCCACAGAGTATGGCATCAATAAAAAATGATGGCACCATACAAACAAACAGGAAATTACAACCTACAACGAAGAGCAGAATTAGCCCCATTAAAACTGATCCAGAACTCACGTTGATGTTAGAAATAGTAGAAAATGGCATTAAAATAATTGGTAAAACTCTTCTCTGTATGTTCAAAGAATTAAGTGGAAGCACAGAAGATATTTTAAAATGACCCAGTTTGAACTTGAGAGGTGAAAACTAAAATGTGTTAGTTGAAACGTTTTCTGAATGAGATCAATGGCTGATTAGACACTGGGAAAAAAAAAAAGATTAATGAGCCTGAAGACATAGCAATATAAACAGTTCAAAATGAAGTACAGAATAATTTTCTAAAATAACAAAAAATGAAAAAAGTATCAGTGACATCTGGGACAATTTCAAGCATTCAATACATGTATGATCGAAATCACTGTAGATTCCAAATAAAAATACAAAAATATCTGAGGAATAATTTCCTATTTTCCTCCCAATTTTATTGAAACTATAAGAAAATAGATTCAATAAGCTCAGTGATACCCTAGCACAATAAATATGAGAAAATCTATACCAATACACATTAAATAATGTTATTCAAGACTAGTGTGTTAGTCTGTTCTACATAGGTATAAAGGAATACATGAGACTGTAATTTTATTATTTTTTTCTTTTTTGCTCTGTTGCTGGAGTGCAGTGGCATGACCTGGGCCCACTGCAGCCTCCAGCTCCCGAGTTCAAGCAATTCTTCTGCCTCCTGAGTAGCTGGGACTACAGGCATGCACCACCATGCCCAGCTAATTTTGGTATTTTTAGTAGAGATGGGGTTTCACCATGTCATCCAGGCTGGTCTTGAACTCCTGACCTCAGGCAACCTGCCTGCTTCAACCTCCAAACGTGCTGGGATTACAGGCATGAGCCACCATGCCCGGCCTGAGCAATCTATAAAGAAAAGAGGTTTATGTGCCACATGGTTCTGCAGGCTGTACAAGGATGGTGCTAATATCTGCTCAGCTCCTAGTGAGGCTTCAGGAAGCTTATAATCATGGTGGAAAGAAAAGTGAGAGCTGACACATCACATGGTGAGAGGGAGCAAAAGAGAGAGGCAGGAGGTGCCAGCCTCTTTTAAACCAGATCTTATGTGAGCTCTTAGAGTGAGAATTCATTCATTACTGTGAGGAAAGCAACAAGTCATTCATGAGGGATCCATCCCCCTGACCCAAACACCACAAACTAGGCCCACCTTCAACATTAGATGTCACATTTCAACATGAGATTTGGAGGAGACAGAACATGCAAACCATATCAATTCATTATAAAGAGAAAATCTTAAAAGCTTCCAGAGATAAAATGGCACATTGTTGATATATGTTCAAGATAAGAATGACAGAAAATCTCTCATCAGAATAAAAAGTTATAAGACAGGAGGGTAATATTTTTTAAAGTACTGGAAACAAAAAGAAAGAAAGAAGCAAACAAAAGCCTTTTATTAACTTATAATTTTATATCAAGAAAAGATACGAAAAAATTAAGTCAAAAGAAAGAGTTTTTCACATATACAAAAGGTAAAATAATAATTCAGTCTTAGATGTGCACTACAAAAATTAGTAAAGAATACCTTTCAGTTAAAAAGAAAAATGAGGCAATACAGCAATGCAGAACTACAAAAAGGAATTATATGCATTGGATTTGGTAACTACCTGGTTAAATACACATAATTTTATTGTTATGTAAATATATTAAAATACAGCTGTTTAAAGATAAACAATGAAAACATAATGTGGAGTTTATAGTATAAAATTTATGATGTAAGTAAAAGTAAAATATTTGAAAACTATAGCACAAAGTCATGGAAGGGAGAAATAGAACTATATTTTTGTACATTTTTTATGCTATATCTGAATTGATGGAGTATTATTGAAAGGTAGACTATAATGAGTTCAAATACTCATATTTATATTATATTTGAAAGCAACTATTAAAGTAATAAAACAAGTAATTATAGGTAATAATCTAACAAAGGAGATAAATTATATCATTAAAAACCACTGGATTAATCCAAGATGAGGTAAGAAAAAGGAAACAGAAAAAAAAAAACAGATTTGTCAATAGAAACAAAGAGTAAGAAGATAGAGTTCTGTATGAAAATATCAATAACCACATTAAATGTAAATAGTCTAAACATCCAAATTAAAACCTACAGATTGCCATATCTGTATAATGAATATATTTATCATGGATAAATAAGCAAAACCTAATTACATGCTGACTACAAGAAGCAGTTAAAATATACATACACAAATGCATTAAAGTAAAATGGTAGAAAATGATATGTTAATCACTAACTGAAGAAAATTGGGTGAGTATGCCAATATCAGATAAATATTTCAGAAGAAAGAATATTCACAAGGCTAAAGGAGTCAGTTTCATAAAGATATAGAGTTAAGTCCATAAAGACACCACAACTATCCTAAAGATTATGCATTGATATGATTTCACTATTTTTGTCCTCTCCACAATTCTTGTTGAGACTGAATCCTCAATTCAACAGTACTGGGAGACATGGCCTTTGGGAGGTTATTGAGACAAGAATTAACCAATTGGATTAGGCATCCTTATATAAAAGGGCTTGACAGAGGTATTTTGCTATCTTTGCAGTTCTGCCTTCTGTCGTGTGAGGATACTTATTTCTTCCCTCCTAAGGATGTGGCACTTAAGGTGCCATATTAGAAACTAAGACTAGACCCTCACCAGAAAACTAACCTGCTACTGCCTTGATCTTGCACTTTCCAGCATCCAACACTGTGAGAAATAAATTTCTATTGATTATCAATTACCCAGTCTGTGGTATCCTATTGTAGCAGCATAAAATGAACTAACATGCACCTAATAACAGCTTCAAAATACATGGAAAAAACCTAATAAAATTGCAAGGATAAATAAATCTACAGTTAATAGTTGGAGATTTTAGTATCTCTCTATCTGTAATTGACAGAACTGTAGGCAGAAAGTCAGCAAATAATTAGATGACTTAAATAAAATATTCAATAACTTGACCTAATTACAATTTACGGAACTCTTCACCCAAAAACACCAGTCTGCATATTTATTTCAGGCACATGTGGAATATTTACTGTACCAGACCATATTCTGTGCCATCAGTCAAATCCAAATAAATTAGAAAAATTTTAAGCTATGCGAAGTATGCTATTTCACTGTGATGAAATTCAATTAGAAATCAATAACAGAAAGATCTCTTGAAACTCCCCCAAAATGTGAAAACAAAACAATATATTTCTAAATAATCTATGTGCCAATGAAGAAAAAATTAGAAATTAGAACATATTTGCTACTGGAGGAGAATGAAAATAAAATATATTAAAATTTGTGGGATGCCATTAAATCAGTAATTGGGTGAAGTTTCTGTTATTAAATGACTCTATTAAAAAACAAGAAATCTTCCATTCAAGACACTAAAAAATGAAAGACGAATTAAATGTAAAGTAAGCAGAGAAATGAAATAGAGATCAAAATAAAAATCAATAAAATAGAAACGCAATAGAGAAAATAAATTGAAAGTTAGATATTTGAGAAAATCCATAATACTGATAAACTTAATAGCCTATCTGATTAGAAAAAAAAGAGATAAGGTAATATTACCAATGTTAGGAATGAGAGAACTGATAACACTCCTCATACACATTCTACAAATATTTAAAAAATAAGAGAATATTATGAAAAACTTTGTGACAATACATTCAACAATTTAGATGAAATGAATAAGATTCCTGAGAAATGCTAACTACCAAATCTCATTTAAATATGAATAAGTAATTCTAAGAGTCCTGTATCTATTAAATAAATTGAATTTGTAGTTGAAAATCTTCCCACAAAGGCCACTCCAAGCATTAGATGACTTTACTGGCATCTACCAAACATTACTGAATGCTAACAAACATTAAAGAAAGAAATAATACTAAATCTATAAAACTCTTCCTGGAAATGGAAGAGGGAGCCAATTTTACAAGTTATTTTATGTGGCCAGCATTATCGTGATATCAAAACAAGACAAAGACATTATAAGAACAGAAAACTAAATATCAATTTTTTTGTTTGTTTGTTTGCTTTTTGAGACGGAGTCTCGCTCTGTCACCCAGGCTGGACTGCAGTGGCACGATCTCACCTCACCGCAACCACTGCCTTCTGGGTTCATGCCATTCTCCTGCCTCAGCCTCCCAAGTAGCTGGGACTACAGGTGCCTGCCACCACACACGGCTAATTTTTTTGTATTTTTAGTAGAGACAGGCTTTCACCGTGTTAGCCAGGATGGTCTTGATCTCCTGACCTTGTGATCTGCCCACCTCAGCCTCCCAAAGTGCTGGGATTATAGGCATGAGCCACCTTGCCCAGCAATATCAATATTTTTATACATGTGGATTAAACACTCTAAACATACAAACATAATATATATATATTTTTTTTCTACCATTAGTTTCTAGCATTATTTGGTAGAAAAATGCCCCTCCCACCAAAGATGCCCATGTCTTAATTTCCAGAACCTGTGAATGTGTTATTTTATGTGGCAATAGGGATTTGCATATGTGATTAAATTAAGAGTATTCATATAGGGAGAATTGCCTGGGTTAGCTAGGGGAGTGACATTATAAGGGAGACAGGGAGTCAGGAGAACCAAAGTCAGACAAGGAAATGTGATTATAGAGTCATAGATGAGAAGAGAGAGAAAGAAAGAGAGAAAGAGAGAGACAGGTGAACTATGGGCTGGCTTCTTCAAGAGGCAGAGGAAAGAATATGAGCCAAGGAATGCATGCAGTCTCCAGAAGTTGGAAAAGGCAAGAAAGCCCCCAGAAGAAATGTAGCCCTACAAGCACATCAGTTTTAGGACTTCTGCCCTCCACAATAAAAATAATATATTTGTACCACTGATTTTTTTTTTTTTTTTGCTATTTGTTACAGCAGCAATAGGAAACTAATACAATGACTAAGTGAAGTTTACTCCAGAATATAAGAGTTTAAAATTTCAAAATCACACAACGTAATGTGCCGTATTAACAAACTAAAAAAGTAAACTATCTGATCACCTTTGTAGATGTAGAGTAAGCTTTGACAAAGTCCAACATTTCTGCCTGATAAAAACTCTTAGTCAACAGGAATATAAGAAAGCTTTTCCAATCTGATAAAGAACATTCATAAAAGATTTACAGGGGACATCATATTTACTGACGAATATCCACCAAAGATCAGGAACAAGATAAGATAACCTCTTTCACAACTTCTATTCAATACTTTACTAGAAGTTCTAATCAGTGCAATAAATCCAGTAAAATAAATAAAAGCATCCAGGTTGGAAATAAAGATACAAAATTGTCTTTAGTCACAGATGACATGATTGACTATGGAAAATTGGATGGGATTTATGAATAAAGCCACAAAGTTAAGTGAGTATAACAAGTTTGCAATATACAAGATAAGCATACAAAAATCAATTATATCACTATATGCTTACAGTAAGCAGTTAGCAATTGAAGTAAAAAAAAATCATACATAATGACATAAAATAGATGAAATGCTTGGGGATAAATGTCAGAACATATGTGCAAGACTCATACACCAAAACTGAAACTACCTTTGCCAAAATTATAAAGGTGAGAAAATTATGACAATTAAAGAGATCTGATCTAACCAACCCCCATCTTGCCTTTAGCCTCCAAATTGCCCTAGGTCATTCTTGGGCTTGGGCCAGCTAACTTTAGGAGAAAGTCAGTTTATAGTTTAAATGATAATAGCCCCTGCCAAAACTAAACCACCTTTGTAAAACTAATGAAAGAGCTCCAGGTTAGGAGGATGAGAGGACCCTGGATTATGCTAAGGTTTAGATATAAATGATTGTCAGCCATTATTCCAGAGGTCACAAGATTTGGAACTTTCCCAGTAGTAACTGCAGATAACTTCACTATTGTAGAACTTAAGATTGGCCTTTTGAGATGTCTTTTCAGGCTTTTGCATTTCTGAAAACCAATGGCTCCACCTTCATGCTCCAACCAGTCCTGTGATCCCGTCCGGAAATGGACGCAGTGCAAGAGGACCATTTCCCACACCCCTATGATTGCAACCCCAACCAATCAGCAACACCCATTCCTATAGGCCTGTGTCTGTCAAATTCTCCTTGAAAATCCTAGGCTCTGAATTCTTGAGGAGATTGATTTGAGTAATAACTCATCACTCACGTGATGTGGTCGCCCTCGTGCCAGCTGAACCCTTTCTTTATCACAATGCAATGCTCTCAGTGAATTGGTTTTGTCTGTGTAGTGGGCAGGAAAACTGTTCCAAAACTATTCCAAAGCATTGGTAAAATAGATTTTTAAAAGTGTAATAAAAATTCAAACCTACATCTTGTTCTCTTGGGTCAGAACAATCAATATTCTTATGTCAATTCTCCCCAAATTGATCCACATATTTTTTGCAATTCCAATCAAAATCTTCACAGAATTTTTAGTATAAAGACTGAGAATAATCAAAATTTTAAAAAGGAAAGCAAACTTGGAGAACTAGCATTACATAATTTTGGTACTTATGATAAAGCTACAGTAATGAAAACAGCATTGTATCGGTGCAGTGACAAATAGATGAACAAAATGAGCCCTATATAGACAATTAAATATTGAGGAAGGTTCAAAGGCAATTCAGTGATGAAAGGACAATATTTCAACAAGAGCTGCTGAAAAAATTGGATAACCATGTGCAAATCACTGAAATTTGAACCATAATTTCCATTATATTCAAATATTAGCTCAAGTTGAGTAAATATCTAATAGAAGTTCTAGGATATGCAAATTGAAGACATGCCAGTGAAGAGATTAATACTTGAGAGGTCCTGATAATTGAAGATGTGACTCCTCACATTAAAAAAAAAATAGCAAAACAACGAAACCTCTAAGAATCAAAGTGATTAAGTAAAAATAAATGCATCCTAAGATTCATAATTATGAAATATAGAACATCAGTAGAAAGAGAGAATATACCATAGAAAAAGATAGAGACAGAATAAGTCAAATGAGTCACGGATATATAGATGATATCTCCTAAGCAATGATACACTCCAGAAGAAAATAAAGTGATATTTTCAAAGTTCTAAAAGAAATTATTAGGAATCTAAAATTCTATATTGAACTGAACTATCTTTCAAGAAAGTCTGACATAAAAACATGTACAGATATACAGATATACAAATTATAAAAAGTATTAGGAAATCATTTACACAAATCAAAAGAAAACTACTCATTGAAGTAAAGTGAGGAATTCAAAATGAGTAGTGGAAACAGAAATCAATACCTATTTGATAAATTTAATTAATCATCAGCTGTTAAATTAAAAACAAATTGATGTGTTTATTGTAAAAATGGCAGAACCAGATCTCTAACAACATGGAAAAGACAAAGGGGGAATTCTTGTGCAACAGATAAATCATATTAAGTTACTTATAACATTTAAAAGGAAAATAGAAATTCTAAATAATTTAGGTAGAAATTTAAATTAAAAATTTATACTGCAATTTTAAGAAAAGCATTAAAAGAATGAAAACAACTATAGTTTTCTACAACAAAAATTTTGTTTGATTTTCAGGGAATATTAGGTTCAATTGCATGTAAGAAAAATCTATATTACAGTGATTCATATAAAATATAGTTTGATTTTTTCTTGTCACATAAAGCAGATTAAAGGACAGTCACTGCAAGATTACTACAGTGACTCCATGATTATTTCATCTTTCTAGCACTAGGCTTGTTCTTCAAGTTCACCCTGAAAGTCTAAGACGACTAGTGTGCCAGGAATGATGGCTCATGGCTGTAATCCCAACACTTTGGAAAGCGGAGGTGGGAGGATTGTTTGAGGCCAGAAGTTTGAGACCAGCTTGGTCAACATAGAAAGACTCCTGTCTGTATACAAAACAAAGCAAAACAAAAAAAACTGCTTGGTGGTATGCACCTGTGGTCTCAGCTACTCAGGAGGCTGAGGAAGGAGGATTGCTTGAGCTCAGGAGCTCCAGGCTGCACTGAGTTGTGGTGGTGCCACTGCACTCTAGCCTGGGTGACAGAGCGAGACTCTGTCTCAAAAAAACAAAAATAAAAATAAAATAGCTGGTGGAGCTCTGAGTTTCAGGCTGGAAGAAGAAGAAAAGGAAATGGAAACAAAACAAAACAAACAAACAAATATTCTTCTAGACAATTCAGCTCCATTTAAGATTACCCAGAAGACTTTCACAACATTTCTGCTTACAACTCATTATCCAGACTTAGTCAAATGGTCACATATGGTTGCAAAGGAGGTAAGCAAAGGAAATTCTATTTTGTGTGAGTAGCAGACCATGTATCTAAATATTGAAGAAACTGGAGTGGGTTTTATGAACCTCAGAACAAATCAAAGTCAGTTGCTTAGATAAGATTGATCTCTCAATTGAAATTCTTTTATTATATCTAGGTATATATTCTTAATACGAATCAAAGTTAGAAGGCTATATGGAATGAGAAAGAAGTAGAAATGTTTTTCCTTTTTGGATTAGGAAAAAATGCTTTAAATTACTGGATTCAATGATTCATAAATAGTAGACATTCCATTAATATTTGATGAATGAATGAATAATTTCTTATATCACATATTCTTGCCAAGCACTGAGAATTTCATCAGTGCCAATCATGATAGACTTATACTATTGTGCAAACCCCTTCATCTGGGATCGTCTAACACGGTGGCAAGAGATTTGGATGATACAAAATGCTTTCCTATTAAATAAAGTTTTTCCATTTGAAACAATATAAGGAAAGCAAGTATACTTGATTTAATAAAAAAATTATGCTTCTCACTCTCTTCCTCTCCATCTCTTCTTGAAAGCCAAATTATATGCAAATTGAGTTTGGTCAGTATTAATTCAGCTACAACATGACATTTCCCTGATAAACTTGAACTGGAGTAGAGAACATAAAAGTCACAATATAATTTTTTTTTGTTTAATAGGATCCTTTGTTCCTTGGTTTGCAAATCTTCCTGACTTAGTAGTGGCAGCTAACACAATTCCCCAGACCCAACAGACAAGTCTTAGGAATTCAGTTTAGAAGAAATACAGTCTAGTGTGTATATCTTCCTTTCGACCAGAGGATTTCTGAGCAAACCTCAGAGGGGTTTGTTGTAATACACTTGTTCCTCTTGGGTAGATCAGTTGTATAAGAAAATATTCCAAAGGATAGCTGCAGTAAACACTTGAGAATACATTAGCAGCAAAGCAATAGAATACTATAAAATAATCAAGAATTTCTTAAATGCAAAATAAATAAAAACCCATGAAAATGTAAAACCTGTTGAATTACCAATTGGCAAGCCAAAGATTCAAGGAAAAACCTCTAAGATTAATTGTTTATCAAACTTTACTTAAAAATTTCAAAGAATTTTTTAAAACATCAGTGTTTTTTTTTTTTTTTTTAACCTGTTCACCCTAATATATACATCTTGGTATTGCAATAAAACAGGGATATTTTTGAAACATCACTAAACATCACAATGAGATATTCATCTATTTTAAGTAATTTTCTTTTGCTCATTTTACGTCTTTGACTCTGTAGTTTGTAAGGGAGCAATCAGCATTTGGAGTTAAGGGGTGCCTGTGTGTGCCAGGAATTAAGCTGCTATTTCTGTTTCAAACTCACTCTTCTATATTCTGCTTTGTAATTCTGCGGCCGGGACTCTGCCAACCACATTTCAGTTTTTGCATCTGCTCTCTTCAGGCCCTGCCAATAAGGAACACTAGAAAGAAACTCAAAAGCAGGAGGAGGGAAAATGCACTCCTTCCCATTCATTACCTTTTCCTCTTTTTTTTGGCCTTCAGTTTTTTCTAGCGTCATTTCGGCAATACTTCTTCCCTCCAGCAGCGGTAATTGTTTGTAGCAGCAATTAATTCTAGTTTGCAGTTTTCCACAATACTTGTAGCACCAGCTTCATCTGGGCCCCTCACACAAGTCAGTGGCAGCCAGCTGAAAGTCCCTTCAGTAGGTCTATTGCCCAGCACCATGTGGCTTTTCAGTGAGCTAAGAGACACCGGCATTCACTGAGCAATGCCTACTCCTTCAAGTTCTGTGTTTTAGCTCCAGAAATCTTCTGCCAAATGTCTAATAATTTTAATAATCTTAATCTCTCCCCCTTTACTCTAGTACTCTAGTATTAAGGATTGTACCTGCTTCCTGTAGTTGATAATTGTGTGATAGCTTAGTGTACACCTTTGAATTTTCAGATTTTTAATAACTACTCAACTTTTTTTTTTTTTTGAGACTGAGTCTCACTCCATCACCTAGGCTGGAGTGCAGTGGCAAAAATCACTGCTCACTGCAACCTTCACCACCAGGACTCAAAGATTCCCCCATCTTAGCCTCTCAAGTAACTGGAGCTACAGGCATGTGCCACCATCCTGGCTAATTTTTTTGCAGAAACGGGATCTCCCTATGTTGCCTAGGCTGGTCTCGAACTCCTGGGCTCAAGTGATTTGCTATCCTTGGCCTCCCAAAGTGTTGGGGTTATAGGCATGAGCCTCCATACTCGCCCCAACAATTCGTTATTTTAAATTATCTCTGCTAAAATAATTGGTGTGGTTTGTTTGTTCTGACTGTACTTTAGTTAATATTCTTTGTTATCCTCAATCTTAGAATAATTGTGCTATTTATGAGAGGAAAATTTTATTTTTTAGAGATTAAATTGATATGTAAGACCAATTCAAATTTTAAAAGCATTTATTTATTATCAAATAGATGTAAATGTACTGTGCTAGGCACTGCAAGACATTCAGATAATTATTAGTCACAATTTCACCTGCAAGTATTTAGGCAATTTTAATTTAAAAAATCTAAATATGTATATAAGAGATATAATACATTATGTACTTTATGAATATTATGCAGAATGATCTTTGGAGAAGCTCAGAGGAAGAAAATTACTGTCTTTGGAAACCAGAAGACATCTGAAGAGTTTTAACAGAGAATAAATGGTAGTAGCTGGGACTTAAAGCATATATTTATAAGAAAAACTAAGAGTATTTTTGGTAGAGATTTCAAAAGATGGCATTGTAAGGGAGAAAAGAAAAAACAGGGCAGAATATCAAAAGAGTTGAAAGCATGCGTGTGTGAATATTTGGTAGAAATAGAAGGTTCATAAAATGTAGAGATGAAATTCACAGGGAAGATTGGAGTAAGGTTACTCATTCAAGTAACCTTGAATGAGTATTTTAAAATCTGGGGTTTCTTTCTCTAGGTAAGAGAGAACCATTGAATTTCTGAAGCTTGTGGCTTTAGAAGTCTAATCTAAAACATGTTCAGAATTGACTTGGGTTGAAGAAGACTGAAGAATGCAAAAATATTTAGTAATACAGGTACAATAGCTAATTCCTTCTTTTCACACTGTGAAACTCACACCACAGGAGTTCTCAAAAATAAATAATTCAAAGACTTGTGTCTGAGCATCTGAAAGAATAAAAGTAACATTTATTGTTATGGAAATACAGAGGGAAGTAATGTGTACATGCTAGGGGAAACAAAAGTTCATTTTTAGACCTGAACAATTTAAGTTGCTTATTTTACTTCCAAGTGGAATTGTTGAATAGGTGCTTGTACAAAAGAACATTGAGTTCAGAGAAGCAGGATGGATGGAAATACACACTTTTGAATCATCCTCAGGCAGATGGATACTTATGATCATCAGGCTGAGTGAGATCACTTATTAAATGAATGTAGACACAGAAATAAAGATTGATGAGAAGTGAACCCTGGGACACTCAAACATTCAGAGGTTGAGATTAAAAGGAAGGTTGTCCAATGAATCTGAGAATGATGTGCTTGCGAATTAGGAGACACAAGAGATGTTCCAGCAGCGAAGGTGTGGACATTTTTCAGGAAGCATGAACTAAACAACTACGTCAAATGACACAGACTAACCAAGATGTAAACTTTAAAATTGTTATAAATTTTTCAGTGCCTACATAACTTATGACTTTATTGATGCTGGTTTTGGGGGTGAAGTCAGGGGCCAAAACCTGATTAGAAGATTTCAAGTTATAATGAGAGAGAATAAATTAGATACAGCAGATGCGGAGAACTCTTTTGAGCAGTTTCACTGTAATGAGGAGTAGTAAAATGAAACAGTTAAATGTGGTTTAAAGAGGAACATGTGTGTTTAAATGTACAGTGGTATGCTGATGCACTGATGAAAATTATCCAGTAGAGACGGACAGAAAAAAAATGATGATGAACGAAAGAAAGAATATAACTGCAAAAAAACTGAACCTTTATAATGTGTGAGTAGATTCAAGAAAGGGAAAGATGTTAGACCTAGATTAAAGCAAGAATAGTTTATACATTATAACATGATGGAAAACAAAATTTTTGGTACAGAAGAATGTATTTTGGTAGATTTCTTAGGAGGCACATGTAGAAGTTTTCTTCTACATGCTTCTATTTTCTCAGTAAAACAAAAATCATTGTGGGTACTTAGATTGAGGAAGAGGAGAGATTGTTAAATTTTAGGGAGAGATGAGATGCAGTCACTTCGGTGATTGAGAGAATGAACTGAATACAAAAACGTATTTAATTGCTTGGGAGCACTGAGATCACTCTTAAATTTTGTTGAAAAGTAAATCAGCAGCAAGTATCAGTTCTCCCGCAAAATTTTTCTCTGCTTCAAGTATAGGCTGAGAATAGATAGATTGAACCATGACAAGAATTTTACCAGATAAACACCATGGTAGGAAGTGGAGTTACAATGGTGAGGGCACATGTAAGGGATAATAGAACATGGAAGCTAGGTGAAGAAAAAGGGGGACTGAGAGCATAAGAAGGATGATAATCAGTTGAACACAAGAGGGGCTCATGCGTTATAGATGTCATCCAGGTCAATGCATCGCTGGATTGGGATAACACACGGAGTAAAATGGAGAGATATGAGCTGGTGGTCAAGAAGAGGGATGCTTGACATTGAGCATTGTACAGTTATTGCTAACTGAAAAAGCATACAATTTGGGGCCAGGCCTGATGGCTCATGCCTGTAATCCCAGCACTTTGGAAGGCTGAGGTGGGCAGATCACCTAAGGTCAGGAGTTTAAGACCAGTCTAGCCAATATGGAAATCCCCTGTCACCAACAAAATTACAAAAAAATTAGCCAGGCATGGTGGTGGGTGCCTGTAATCTCAGCTACTCAGAGGGCTGAGGCAGGAGAATTGCTTGAGCCCAGGGGGCAGAGGTTGCAGTGAGCCAAGATTGCAGCACTTTACTCCAGCCTGGGCGAAAGGGTGAGACTGTGTCTCAAAAAAATAAAATAAAATAAAAATAAAAGAAAGAAAGAAAAGGAAAGAAAAGAAAAAGAACAAAAGCATACAATTTGGGAGTCGAAGAGTTGAAAGAGGGTGCGTGACAAGATGATGAAGAGAAAGGAGTTCAAGACTGAGAGTCCAATATGTTGCTTGGTTTATCTGGTGGATATCTAATTTTTATGTTAGAAATAATAATGAAAAGATGGTCATAATCCAGGTGCTGATACCTTCAGTGACTGAAGAAAAGTGATCAAGATAACGGTAGATTATTTTAAAAACAGAGATAATGGATGTGTGGTTTATATCATGGGCTTCAAATGCCGTAAGAGGGAGAAAGGGAGGGAAAGTGGCGTGTAATTGGCAACACGGAGCTAGGTAGCCTGACATTACATTTTGGCCAGGAGTGCTTCTACATGGGCAAAAATAAATTGACTCCTTCGAGAACACAGCAGAAGCAGCAGTTTACTCAGGTGATAGCCATATTCACTTAAGGCAAGACAATATAGAAGTCATTCAGGGAAAATTTCGAGTCAGTGGGGCCTATTGAAAATATCTCACCAGAAAAACCAGATGGCACAATGGAATTTCCAAGGAGAAGGAGGGAGAGATTTCGACTTTATTAAGGTAGATCCAGTCTAATGAACATGAGAATTTGATTGTGACTGAAGCAACTGAAGGAGGATGTGATAGGCAGAAGAATGGCCTCCCCAAAATATTTACCCCCTATACCTTGGAACTTATGAGTGTTATACAGCATTGACAAAGGGATTTCATACTAAGGTTATAAACTGTAAGATAAACAGACTATCCTGGATTATCTGGGTGGATCCAGCCTCATCACATGAGTCTTTAGAAACAGAGACTTGACCAGTCTGGGCAACACGGTGAGACCCCATCTCTACTAAAATACAGAAAATTAGCTGGGCTTGGCGGCATGCGCCTGTTGTCCCAGCTACTCGAGAGGCTGAGGCAGGAGAATTGCTTGAATCCGGGAGGCAGAGGTTGCAGTGAGCCGAGATCGCACCACTGCACTCCAGCCTGGGTGACAGAGTGAGACTGCGTCTCAAAAAAACAAAACAAAACAAAAAACCCCTAAAACTTTCTCTGGCTGCAAGCATAACAGAAATGCAGAGGGAGAGGTGGGGTGGATGAGGTCAGAGAGATTTGACTTCTCATTCCATCGCTGGCTTTGAGTCTGGATGAAGCGGTTTATGAGCCAAGGAATGTGAGTGGTCTTCAGAACCTGAGAACAATGTCCCTCTGACAGACAAGGGAATCTCCGTGCTATGGCTGGGTGGAACACAATTCTGCCAACCTTAATAAGCATGGAAGTGGAGCATCCCCCAGAGCTCCACATAAGAATCCGGGCCAGCTGACACTTTGGATTACTCTTAAAATTATTATCCCAAATGAAAGAGGCAAGACAAAAAAAAGAAAAGTAAGAATAATTCTATAAAATCAAACTAGTCCATAGTGAAAGAAAGCAGATTAGTGGTTCTTTAGAAATGGAGGTGGAGGAAATGGTAGATTATAAAGGGCATAAGGGAACATTTAGGAGTGATGGAAATGTCTGTTCTCTTGATTGTGGTTAACAATTTTATAAATAGACATATGTCAAATCTTCCAAATTATATATATTAAAGTATGCAGTTGGCTGTACAGCAGGTCCTCAAAAAAACATGTTGTTCAACGTTGTTTCCTTATAAGGTTGATGAAAAAAGAGTTGATTGTTATTCAGGGCCGCTACCTGTGTGGAGTTTGCACCTTCTCACGTCTGCGTGGGTTTTCTCCAGGTACTCAGATTTCCTCACACATTCCAAAGCTGTGCGCATGAGGTGAATGGGCGCATCTACATGTCCCAGTCTGAGTGAGTGTGTGGGTGTGTGTGGATGCATCCTATTATGAGATGACATCCTGTCCCCAGCTGGTTCCCGCCTGGTTCCCTGAACTGCCAATATAGGCTCAGGCTAACTACCACTCTGAACTGGAATAAGTGGGTTGGAAAATGAATAAATGAATGAATACAAATGATTGTCAAATACAAATTCATCAAGTCTATGGTAACCATAAAAATGTGTGACAATAAACAATGCATCAGGAAAGTGCTCAGCAAGCCCACCCTATTTGTGATTGTTTTTAACTGTGGTGGTAGGAGTTGCTTCTGATGATCTGTGATTGCAAACATTTATTCCTCCATTTAACCCACTACACTACAACCGCCCTCACTCACTAGTTCATAAAAAATTGAGCAAATCATTGTCTTATTCATTTTGATTCGTCTGTCTTAAATGTAGGTATAGCTCATATTTCTTTCAACATTTAATATTACGAGGGTTTGGAGTTTTATTCTATGTTGTTTTGCTGAAATCCACAGATTCCAAGAAACTATGGGCAATGTTTAGTGAGAATGTAACTATTCTTCAAGTGGAACTCCATGAAGTGGTTAAAATAAAACAAATAATCCAAGTCAATGCTGCTTTTTCCCCTATCCACAGCAAATAAGAAAAATATACACAGACTTTTAGCGACATGACAAGGTCAGATTGTTGGAGACAGTACTTCAAATATTTTCTAGGTATTCAGAAACTGTAGAAGAGATGTGGCACTGCCATGGTGACCTGAGTCAGGGGGCTACATGCAGTATAGCAATCATGACACTTAGCACAAATAATACTCCTAACCACTCCAGTTCATGCTTTCAGCCAAAGAGAAAAATTCCTCTTGATGCACTTTGTTAAAAGATCAATATTAACATTCTTAAAAGAAATTATCATATTAAGTAAGCAGTCAAGACAGGTGAAGCTTTGTTCATAAAAAGTGAATTTAGTCTGAGACCTCAGGGTGCTTCTGTTTCATTTGAAGAACATACAAGGAGAAATGAGATTCAAGTGAAAGTAAAGATGTTAAGAGATGCCAACAGTTAAAAAAAATAAAAGAAAGAGATTGAAGGTGAGCATCATAAAACTTTGTTAATAAAGAGAATTGTAGATTATATATGAATTTTATATTTTTATAATGGGTCCTAATATCTGACTCATGTCATGAAATAAAAAATGTTTTAATCTCTAGTCATTTCAAGTTAGAAATACCAGCCTTAATTAGAATACAATTAAAAACATACTATCTATGAATTGTTCTTGAACATTTGTAGATTCTCAGAAGGGCAAGTGTTTGATTGGTATAAATATTTCTTAAAGATCCTTGATCATAAAAATTACCTGGGGTGTTTGTTTAATATCTAGATTCCCAGATTCCTTTCATGGGGATTATGGGAATAGTACCAGTACTGGTAATCCAGGATCAACTTCGCAGGTGATCTGGTGCCAAGCAAACTTCAGAGACACTGAACTAAGGCAAGAGAAGCTGACTTTGTTCCCAGGTTACTGTTAGGGTGAAATAACTCTAGGCATTTATAATAGTGAAAATGTTCATTCTTGAAGTTCAGCACCATTTGCCTCAGGTCTCTAACAGAAAATTAAATTAAAAACCAGTAGTTTTAATAACTGAATAACAGAAAGAAAACTCGGCCAACTCTCTTTGTAGAATGCTATGGTAGACAGACTATCAAATTTAGAGTTACGTCTCTAAGTTAGAATCCAAATTCTATAGACTGGTGTGTGAATTTGATGAGAAATTAAACTCACCAAACACAGAGTACTCACTTGTTTTATATGTATTATAGATATTATAAATTATATACATATGGCCTATAGTATTTAACATATATAACATAAACATTGTATGTATTTTATATATACAATATATAGCATACCTGTATAGATTTATATCTACCTAGAGTATGTATTATATGTAATGCATGTATTATACATTATAAAATATATATGTTAAATATACATATATTATATATTTTGTTATATATAATTACAATGATCTAACTATATAATAGGTATATTATACCTATTATTTTACGTATAATACATAATGTAATTATGTATATTATGTATAATATTAATAAATAAATACATTATGTATTATACAATTATACATATTACACATAATATACATATCATATATTAATATATAATAATATTATACCTATTATATAATTAGATCAATATATTACATATAACATATAAAATATATTTGATATATGGACATTATCAATATATCAAATCTGTACAATGCACACATATTATATTATATATTATAAATATTTATATTATAGCTATTATTAAAATATAGGTATTATATATTATAGGCATGCTTATTATAGGTATTATAGATATTTTATATATAAAACATATTGTATACATATTATATACATTATATACATATTATATATTACATTATATACATATTATATATTACATACATATATTATTATATACATTATATACATATACACATATTATATACATATTATGTATTAATTATAACTATTATCTAATACATATAATACCCTTTGTAGTCTAATTGCCATGAATGTAATCACCACACTGCATTACATGACACCGTGAAAATTCTTTTTATCAGCTTTTATATAAGTTTAAAGTGATAGTACTCAGATCTTTTCAGTAAATTTTCTTTAAATCTATGTTACTTAATGGTATTTTCTAAGAAGAATGTGACTGAATATCTTCTGTAAGTCGGCTTCCATCTGTTTTATCTCTTCCTGCAATACTGCCCTCTTTCTTTCTTCGCTTGGACTGCAGCACTCCTATTGCGCTAGATTTTTGAACACCCCTTTCTCCCAAAAGCTTTGCTTTTCTCTCTGTGTTTCCTCTATTCCTCTATCTGCCCTCTATTTTGGCCTTGTTTCTTGTTTGTTACTCTACTAAAATCCTTTAGCTTTAAAAATCATAATTGAAAAAAGAGAACTTTAGGGTCTGGTTAGACATATTTATTATTATTTTTTCTTTTTTTTTCTCTTTTTTTTTTTTTTTGAGACGGAGTCTCTCTCTGTCACCCAAATTGGAGTGCAGTGGCGCCATCTCGGCTCACTGCAACCTCTGCCTCCCTAGTGAAGTGATTCTCTGGTCTCAGCCTTCTGAGTAGCTGAGATTACAGGCATGCACCACCACGCCAGTCTAATTTTTTTGTATTTTTAGTAGAGATGTGGTTTCACCATGTTGGCCAGGCTGGTCTCTAACTCTTGATCTCAAATTATCTGCCCGCCTCAGCCTGCCAAAGTGCTGGGATTACAGGTGTGAGCCACCACGCCCAGCCAGATGTGTTTATTTTTAATGAAGCTATTAATGCTAGTTTTCATGATCACAAGACCACAATGCAACTTCCACGGCAGGTATGACATCACATTTACAACAGAGTTCTTGTCCAGCATGGCTCCTGAGAAAAGAGAAGAAAAGTTACCTCAAATAACACATTGCCAGCTGCCTTCTGTCACTGAGACCTCAGGCCTCAGCACCTAAGGGTTTGTTTTTGTTTTTTTTTCTTTCTTTCAATTTGGAGATTTTACATTTGTCACTTTTAAGAGTTCACGACTTGACTCTGATTATTATTGACAGTCCACTCATCTCTAGTGGTTGCTCTGACAACGGGTGAAAAACAATGGATTAACAGCTTTCCAGGAACATCTCTTGGACATAATTAATTTCTGCCTTTGGTATTTATACCTCATGTATCAGTGCCATACCTTCCTGCTAAATTTCTGTTCTATTTTCCAGGCTTGGAAAAAACCCTAAGTTCACCTCCGTATTTAAATACAACTAAATTATGTACTTTTTCCTGCAAACAAAGAAGTATGTTTCTGTTACTCTTTTACTCAAAAGGATTTTTTGAATGAGGAAAAAAAAAATCACAAGCACGATTTGGACTCAATAAATTATTATTCAGGTTCATTATCTCATTCTACACTGTAGGAAAGGCATTTCAATAAATCAAGGACTAACAATTTAAACAAGGGAGAAAACTAGAATTCTCTCCTGTGAGAGTAATTCATAGATATAATTAATTTTGGTTCGATATCTGTATTCACCATAAGTTTTCTGACTTCTGTAATAACCCTAAAATCTCGGTGGTTTAATTATATCTATCTATATATATATATATCTATATATATCGATATATATATCTCTCTATGTATATATCTATATATATCGATATATATATCTCTCTATATATATATCTATATATATCGATATATATATCTCTCTCTATATATATCTATATATATCTATATATATATCTCTCTCTATATATATCTATATATATCTATATAGATCTATATATCTATATATATCTATATCTATATATCTATATAGATCTATATATCTATATAGATATATATATCTATATATCTATATATCTATATATATCTATATCTATATATCTATATAGATATATATATCTATATATCTATATATCTATATATCTATATAGATATATAGATATATATATCTATATATCTATATATATCTATATATCTATATATCTATATCTATATAGATATATATATCTATATATCTATATATCTATATAGATATCTATATATAGATATATAGATATAGATATCTTGACTCACTCAAACTCCAGTGAAGATGTGTGTGGTCAAGGGGACCTCCTGGGAAGCTCTTCTTTTAGCAGGAAATCTAGAGTCTTGTAGCGGGAAATCTAGAGTCCAGGCTGCCTTCTTTTTTGTGTACTCTCAATCCTCCAGGGCCTTGGAAATCTCCTCTGCATTCTGTGCATGATTGGTGAGAAAAAAAAATAAAAATTTAAAAAAACTAAAGACTCTCAAGGATGATATTTGGTGTAGACTTCATGTGGCATCATCAGCTTCTCCACGTTCCCCTGGTGCCATCAAGTTCATGGCCCTGAATGATGCAAGGAGTCTAGAGAACCTGTTCCCTTGTATACACATGGCATTCCAGGACATCATGTCACTCACAATTGCATTTCAGTTTTCAACTTTATCTACATGTCATGATTTCCCCAAGTGCCCAAAACTGGTTTCTAGTTTTCTTGGTAGTATAGACTAGCTAGGGAAACTTTCTAGAACTTTCTGAGGCCCAATTCCCTTTAAGAAAGTGGAGATGAAATAACAGTCCTAAAGAGATGTTGTGAGGATTAAATGTAGTGATGACTAGGGTAGCACTTCAGATGAAAGAACTATTAATATAATGGATTGTGATTAAGATGCAATACTAGTTCATCAATTTTATGGGGGAGGGAAAGTAGAAATCAAAGAGTACATCGAGACTCGTGAAGAATTAAATCACCTTCTGATAAAAATATTAGAGAAGAGATCCCCCAAACCTTCCCCTACAATGACTATAAATGACATGCATTATGAAAATCTAATCTATTTCCAACAGTCAGAAGGCAGCAGAAATATGTTAGATTAAACTAGGAAAAGGAATTGATCTTCCATGCACTTCCTTTCATAATTTTATTATAGATTGGATTGAAGACCCTCAACAGAGCAATGTACAAAAAAGAGATATTTCTGATTTTTAAAAATAATTGTCATCACTTTAGTTAATTCCCTACTCTTCCACAATCTAGGGCAAAGAGTATGGGATAGAGGGAGGAAACAGTAGAAAGTAATCTTAGTGCTGCCTATAATAATAGGCATTCATTAAGATAACTAGCTCATCCAGTGATTGGTGTTGCAATCCATTTTAATGACACCTAATTTGAGGGTAAATATTCAATCCTATTTATATCCTATTAGCCTTCATCACTGCCAGTTCTGGGAACTCAGAAGGAGCATCCAGCCCTGAGCCCCTGTTGGCAGATGGGTGTGTGACTTACTTTCCCTCCCCCTTTCTCCTCCTCCCCACATTCTACAGAAAACCCTGGTGGGAGGTGGAGTTACCATCCTACAAGGCTGATCACACTTGGTGATAGTGAGTTTGCTGCCCACCATCTCTTGGACATCGCTCCTAATTTAGCCGCTTGAGCAGTTAGAAAGCCTAGAGAACTATCAAGAGCAGGTACAGCCTGCAGCCTTCTAGGTCCCCAGAATCACGGCAAACATTTTAAGCAGAGCTTTCACTCTGCTAGACTCTGTGCTGGAAGCATCAGGCATACTTTCCTTAGATGCACTCCTTTCTTTGTCTCGGCAGTCTCTGACCAGCATGGTCCTATTGTCATCTACTCTTTGGAACTCAGTCCATAACCCATAGAGTAGGCTTATCAGCCATGTAGGTAAGGTCAAGGGGTAAATTTCTATCATTTTCTTCTAGCAACATAACTTGCCTCAGTTGTGTAAGATACTTCTCCTGTCTTCTAGCATTGCTGATGTTGATGAGACTATGATGCTCAAGTATCTAACCAGGAGAAAAATGTCTATATCCCTTCATGAATGGAACTAACCAGAATATACTGAAGTAGACAGAAACTTAAAGCAGAAACACTGGCTAAGCAGATATTTACATAGCCTATGCCAAAAAAAAAAATGGTAATTTGAATCAGGGACCCATCATTGAGAATAGAAGAATCCAAATGTGGGACTTACTTATTTGACTAAGATTTCCTGGGCTTGCCTCAGTTGTGTAAGATACTTCTATTGTCTTCTAGTGTTGCTGATGTTGATGAGACTATGATGCTCAAGTATCTAGCCAGGAGGAAAATGTCTATATCCCTTCATGAATGGAACTGACCAGAATATACTGAAGTAGACAGAAACTTAAAGCAGAAACACTGGCTAAGCAGATATTTACATAGCCTATGCCAAAAAAACAAGGTAATTTGGATCAGGGACCCATCATTGAGAACAGAAGAATCCAAATGTGGGACTTACTTATTTGACTAAGATTTCTTGGGCACTTTGTATTTACTAGTCCCTACTCGAGGTTCTAGAAATATGACAGTCAAAAGATGAACACTGACACAGAGCATATAGCCTAATAGCAGAAACAGGTTTATAAACATTTGCTGTAGTATGTAATGCATACATAAATGCATAAATGCATAAAACTACAAGTACAGGGCTGATAAAAGAATACAATAGGAAACATAGGGCCAGGTGTAGTAGCTCATGCCTGTAATCCTAACACTTTGGTAGGCCAAGGCGGATGGATCACTTGAAGTCAGGAGTTTGAGACAAGCCTGGCCAACGTGGCGAAACCCCCTCTCTACTAAAAATACAAAAATTATCTGGGCATCTGTAGTCCCAGCTATTTGGGAGGCTGAGGCAGGAGAATCGCTTGAGACCAGGAGACGGAGGTTGCAGTGAGCCGAGATCGTGCCACTGCACTCCAGCCTGGGCGATAGATCAAAAGATTGACTCAAAAAATAAATAAATAAATAAAAGGTGGGGGTGGGGGAACATAGGATAGGTTAGGAACTGGGAATAAAAATAATGAAAATGATAATGATAATCACTTATATTAAATTACACCAGGCTTTGCACTAAACTCCTCATATTCATTTGTTTACTGCTCTTTCAACCTTAACATGTGTGGGCTGGGTGCAGTGGCTCACACCTGTAATCCCAGCACTTTGGGAGGCCAAGGCGTGCAGATCACGAGGTCAGGAGATCGAAACCATCCTGGCTAACATGGTGAAACCCCGACTCTACTAAAAAAATACCAAAAAAAAAAAAATTAACTTTAACATATGTATGTATCACCTGAGAATCTTGTTTAAATGCAGATTGTGGTACACCAAATACAGGGGTAGATCCATCATTCTGCATCTCCATAAGCTTCCAGCTGGTATGACTGGTACTGTTCTGGGGATTACTTATTGAGTAGGAAGGAACAGGCTCATTAACATTCATAACAATTCATTAATGTTGCTCTTCTTATTATCCCCATTTTGAAAAGAAGGAAACTAAAGCAAAGAGATGTCAAAGCTGTGTTACAGGACACATAACTAGTAAGTGAAGGTGCAAACTGTGGAGCCCATTAGTCTACCTCCCGGCTTAACCTCTGCACTTCCTGGAGTGACAGTCATCTTAAACTTGGGTCTGAAGGAAGAGAAGGGTTGCCTGAATGTGAAAGGGTGTGAGGAGCTTGTGTGGGGAGGTGTGTAGGAGGCATAGGGTACAGGGATGAAGTGGTGGCTCCAAGGGGAGGAAAAAATGTGTGTGGAGGTTTAGAGAGAAAGAGGGGGCAACATCGAGAAACTGAAACATTTTCCAGAATGTTTAGGAAGCAGAATCAATAGGATATGAAATATGCAGGTAGGGTGGAGTGAGCAAGAGGTGGGCACAAAGGAAGATTCTTAAGGCTTCCATCTTGAGTGACAGGATGGGGTAATAAAACCACCAATGAAGATGGAGACACTAGAGATGACTTAGGTTGGGAGTTGAGTAGAGAAAGCTGAGGACAGGACCACAGTTCTTGATGAAGAGGTGTGATAATCCAGGTTAATCATTCTTGGCTGATTACCAGGCAGCAGAACGGTGTACTAAGCACAGTTTGCGACTTCTGTAGCCTTGGAGATGCAATCAAAGATTATTTCTCAAGCCAGTAATGAAAGATTGGAGTACCCAGTTAGGGAAATGTTTTCCCCTCTGGACTCCCATTTATTTTCTGCTCACACTGAGCTACCATTCTGTCACTTGCTTAAATTGTTACCAATGTTGCTGCATCCTGGAGAGGAAAAATATACAGAGATGAAAGTTGAGGAGTGGGAAGAGAGAAGAACTTTTAAATTTCTGTCAAGGAAATGATTCCAGTCTATCTTGAAAGCTCTGTCCCCTGGCTGCATTCTATAATGTCCTCACTTCCGGAATTAAATCACTATAAAACAGGGCTGGCCTCAACTATGCAAGCCACAGGGCTCCTATGAATTCAGACATCTGTTCACTTTATTTATTTTTTTCTTTTCCTTTGTAGAAACACAGTGCTAAACTGCCCAGGTACTCACTCTTTCCTGTAACTAAAAATATGTGAAACCTCTATTCTTGTTTTATCCCCTTAGAAACAGATTTCTTCTTTTGTTTCATACTAAATCTTCAAATTTGTTCCATGTTTTAAACATAGAGGAAGGAAAATTCCATATGGTTTACTCAAATTGCAGAACAAATAAAGTATAATTACTTAGCTATCCCAGCATTGAGTGAGAAGATAGGGAATTAAATGCCTCCTGAACAGAAAGATGATTATAGAGGTGATAGTCAAACTTATTAAACTGGAGACCAAGGACACCTTAGAATGAGCTTTCCATCCACCCCTAATAAATAAAAAATACATATTTTAAATAATTGTCCAATCTACTTTGTCAGGAGTAACTGAGATGCCTCTTCCCTGCCATTCACCACGTACGCTTAGGGAGTAGAGAGCAATTGAGAGAGTTATTCAGACAGAATTATGCATTTAAAACTAATGATTTCCTGGAATATGTCAAAACATTTTTGATGTAAGTACCCGCTGCAAATCCAAGGTTTGGGAAGGCATGTCATCCATTAAAATAGCCTGAGCCTTGTCTTGTAGTAGAAATAGTTTGGTTAAACTATATGCCCATGCAGTGATGATTAAAACATAAGCAATTCTATGTGTAAACATGCTTAAAATAAACAGGAAAAAGCTGGCCATTGCTAACAATAAAGGCAATACATCTGTAAATTTATTGCATAATTTTGTCTTAGTTATAACAATGTACAACCACCACGAGCGAGGCTGCTTTTCACAAACAAATTTATTACTTCTGGATGCTCTTCTATTGCTTTCAATAAGAAATGCCAAAATAACTGTGATTTAAAAATGCTATCAGCTGATTTGAATGCTCAATAGATTCAGTACATTATAATAAAACTTGCCTCTAAGTGTTGTACTTAAAAGAAAACACTGTGTAGACTTAAATCCTCCGCTTTGGCTGCACATTTCGGCGGATGTATTTACTACAGACAACTGGAAGTCAGTCTTTGGTTTCCTATCTGCATATTCATAAGGCTGTCAGACAGCTTGGAGAGAGTTTTTACTTAGTTATCCCACTTTAAGTATTAGGACTTGCTAATGTTCAGTTTATGCAAATCTTGAGTTGCGCTCACATCATTCTTCTGATGTTGTAGGTCATAATTTCTCTGCAAGACAGCCCAGAGACCATACAACAGCTGGATCATGGGCCTCCGTACCAATACCCCAGGATTCGAACAGCCATTTAGAAGTTGGGGAGCAGGCCCTTTCCCAAGGAAGAGAAGTCAAAGCCTTAACCACGGCCCCATTTCTCTGAGAAAGCAGGTTCAGATTGTTAAAGCAGCTCCTTCCCTGCCCATGTACTCTTCAAATTGAGCTTTTGTAGTGCCAAAGCTGGCTTTGACGTAATGTTTTTAAATTGTGTGTGTGCACGTGCACGTGTATGTGTGTGTGTATAGGAGCATCTCAGTTATCATAAAATTGTCATACTCCATCTTTGACAGTTGTACTCTATCTTTCTAGCTGGAATCCGTTACTCCAGTATTTGAAACCCTTTTATTTGGGAAAATAATAATCATATCTGGTTATTTCTAGTTTGCCAAAGAATTCCATGATGTTAGGATACCAATTCAGGGTTTAGAACTGACAGGCTAATTTGGATCACAATTAGGACTAATGGCAAAAATATCGATTCTCATATGAACTGGCATTTTCAGCTACCTATGTAATAGGCAGTTTGGGGTATTGTCTGAGGCTACTGGTTTTAGATAATGAATGCTATCTTACCTTTCCTAAGACTCATATTTCATGTCCAGACTTCTGAAATTTCTCGCCAACCCCTCTGATGCCTACATTGTACAATGAGAATAATGTGTATTAGTTAAGTGGGAATTATGTGTGATGAAAACCATCGCTTCCCCAGCAATCATTCTTTTAAATTAATATCTATATTAACGTGATTATGATTTTCCTGAGTGCAAAATTGGTTCTTCAGAGATCAAAGCTACATGAGAAGGGTCTAGAAAAAAACAGACATTTGTTAGTTGGGAATTTTTAAGTGAAACTTTATACATAAGCAAAGAATTTGACAAGATAATCTCTGATTACCCTACAAATTCTGAGATTCCACTGGAATTACAACCAGTTAAAGGAGTATGGATAAAAGGACTTTGGGAGCTAAATGTAATAGGCATGATTTTCATTTCATTCTGTGGGCCAGAAACAATAACCCCTTTTTTTCTTAGTTATGAGTAGGCTAAATGTCCAATTGTGTGCACAATTTATATGGTAAAAATGTTCTTATTTACATAAACAAAATGTAGTTTTCTTTAAAATTCCTTTCCATATCCACTTGGTGTTACTAGGCATAATTTAGTGGATGATTGACCATACAGTTTTTCACAGAGTTCAAGGTTTCTGGGGGCTAAGCTAGATCCATATACACAAAGGGTGGGAGAAAGGCAGCATAAACAGAGGTAGCATTTGACAAATCACTGAAGTAGGAGATAAAAATAAAATGCTGGAAAAATAGTGCTTTGTATTAAGTACCATTGAGCAACAGCAGATGATTAAAAGAAGATGAAGTCCAAGGTCAGAAATAAGAAAGGAGAGAAAAACAACAGAAAATGTGTTCTAAGATGTATTGGTCAAAGCTGATATTGATATCATAAAAAGTAGGTTGAAGACTTAAATAATGTGACATCATGTATGAACTGGGTGAGAAGAGAGCTCAGAAACCCAGAACTCCTCCACAGTGAGGTCAAATAACATTTTTCAATAATTCTGAACACCATACTTTGACATAATTTCTACAAAAGTCTTGCTACATTAAGTATTTTCCATGAGAATAGTTCCAATGTGTGAATCTTTGCCTATGCCTATGTGTATGTGGTCTCTCAATATCCAGGTGTATGATACCAAACTGGTATTATTCCCTTTTTGCCAAGAGCGTGTTGGTAGGTGACCAGATAGCATCTAAATAAAAGGTTATAGAACTCACTTACAGGCTACCTCAGTTCTTTCAACAAATATTTCAGGCAGTTATGAATTAAAGTTACTATCTTTGCTGCTTTAATAGAGATACAACAAAGGTGGACCCTGAGCAAGAAAAGGACATCAATGTTGTGAAAATATCAACGAACTCTGTATAATCATGAAGTACTAAGGTCCAGGGGCCACTGTAAAATGTTGCTCAATAACTTGAACATGAACAAAATAATATCTTCCTTAGATGTTTAGATTATATTATCTCCTGATAATGGCTCAGAGAAGAGATGAACAAGGTCACCTTGAAGAGACCTTGACCTGATCCTCAGGTATCTTATTGTGATACTATATATAGATATAACAAGATGGAGAATGTTATTGACCAGAACTCATCCTTGAGAATTCTCTATTAGAATTTCGCCTGAGAAAATCAGGCTGAGTGTGAGAAAAAATGCATTCCCAAGGCACTCTGTGAACTTTACTGTTGCAGATAGAGGGAGACTCAGACATGGTGGCTGCCAGTCCTTCCAACCCTCTAACAGCAACTTGGCACAGCTGATGAGTGGGACTATAAAAGTAAATAGCCACTCTCAGGGAGTGGGGGTCCAGCAGGAGGCTAGGGAAGGAGGAAAGCACAAATTCCTTACAGGCAGGATATCTTGGGGTGTTTTGTGGAGAGATCTGAAAGTAATTACATAATGGGAGGCTCAAAGTACCTGCAGTTTGTGAAAGAATTGAAGTGCAGTTGAAGAGGAATTCCATTTGTGCATTCCTGCTGTGGGTTAAGAATTGGATCCTCATTAATGTTCACTGAAAGCTACGAGTAAAGGCTAGAATTGTTTTTTAATTACTCTTGCTAGACTGTGGTATCTGTAAAGCATTACCATGTAAGAAATGGTCCATATGGGATCTCTGTTTATTGTTGTGCTACATTTAAAAAAATAAGGAGGTAATTCAACCGCAAAACCATGAACAATGAAGAAACACTTGGGAAATATTCACAGTGCTCATCTGAGCACTGTCTGGTGGGCTGGTCAGCCTAAGGACTCATCATCCTACCTGTATTATTGATACCAAAAGTCTTAGCTTGGTATCAGTAGAAATTTAAATGATCTAACTATTTTATTCTTGTTCCATGCAATCTTCTCGTTATACTCTAGGTTTATATTTTGTATACTCACAGGACAATAACACATTGGATGAAGAGCTCAAGTTTCCAGTCTCCTTAGCATTCATAATTTTTATTCCTCAATAATAAATGGATTTACTGATCTTGTACTTCAGTACTTGTGACCTTGGTTAATGTAAGTCTGCCTCTGATTGAACAATGCATGTCTTGAGGTTTCTGAGTGTATGACTTAGCAATTGACACTTAACCTTGGAACATTTAAAATTGGCCTTGTGAGGGCTTTTATGATATTGTCAGTCTCCCTAATTTCATTTTGGAAATCCTCTTCCTACTCAAACTACTCTAGTGGCCATGCCAGTCACACCTATTTGGGGAAGAAAATTCCCCCCGCCCCCCACACACACATATACATACACATACCTTAAAAGAAGTTTGCAAAACAAAATAAAGGAAGGGTAAATGAGAAAGACAGAAAGCAGAATGACTCATATCATCACAAAGAGAAATTGCATATGCTCATTGTCAACCCTGTCCTAACATGGTAAGTTTCCGCACTTTGGCATTATTCAAGCAGAACTGGATGGTTCTCTGGAAGTGATGCCACTTTAATTCTGTGAGACTTATTTTTATCATCTGTTTCTGACTTTAAAATGAAAAGAGTGTATAACATTGTTTACACAATGATTAATACATAAGCACTCGCTAAACACAAGTCATTACTGTGGTTGCTGTTATTTTGACATTGTATGAGAGAATCAAGTATAAGATTTATAGCCAAAATGGATAATGTGAATGTCCCTTTCATCTTTAATAATCTGTGATTCTATGAGAATAAATGAGTTTTTGATAATACTTAAATGAGCTAATTTATAAACCTTCATAAATAACATAAGTATGTCGACAATTTGTCCCGCATGCCTAATACACCTCACCCAAATTCTTACGTGGCTTACACACTCCTGCATGATCAATGCCGCTGCCAGCTTTCTAGCTACGTCTCCCGCCAGTCTCCTACTAACTCACTGTCTTCAAACATATTAGCTTCCTTGTCACATGCTTCTGATTCAGAGCTCGTGCATTTATTCCTCCCTTCCACATAAAGCTGGTCTTTCCTCAACCCCATCTATCTGCAGGGCCTGCTCCCTCTTGCAGGTTTAATTTTGGTTCAAATAGCTTCACAGCACTTTTCTAATTTTAAATAGCATATGTATTTTTTTACATAGCGTATATTTGTCTATATCTGTTTCTCCTATTTCAATATAATTTTTATGGGAACAGGAACTTTTTTGGTCACTGTTGCATTCCTCTCACCTAGAGCAATGCCTAGCACATAGTGGGCACTCAATAAATATCTGTTCCTCTCCCGGCTGTTGCTTGTGGTTTCCACTCCGTGCCCCTCCTTTCGGATGTCCTCAAACTATTTCTCTTACCATTTGTGTGTATCCTTATTATTTCCTTTAACTCGTAGGAGTGTGATATTCTGTGAGTTCTTGGCTCCAATTGAACCTTGTGCTGCTAATGCCTGAAACCATGTATTTTTCTGCTTAGTAATTACCCTTTGCCAGGCATTATGTACTTTCCCTGCATTATCTCATTTAAACCTCATTAACAACCCATTAGCTAGCAGCTCTGTTACTGTTGTGATTTTATCAATGAGGAAACAAGTTTAAATCAGAAAATCACTATGAAACCAAAGATCATGTTTCAATTTTCGAGAATCATGCCGCTTGGAATTATTATCTTTTGTATTCCTAGCACAAAGTGTATTGCTGACAAATAATAGTTGACAAACAAGTAAACTGAGTGAATGAGTAAACCAACCTTCAAAAATAATGCTTCTTTCCTAAGTTGTGAAGTTACTGGGCAGAAATATATCCTTCTTATTGGGAAGGATCAGGATTTGGTAAATAGAACGTTCCTAGGAGGGGGACATTAGGCCTTAGGAATAATGCAAGATCTAATCGTCTGAGTAAGGCCATTTAGAGCTTGCCTAGAAACAACTAAATTCATTGAAGCCACTGATGTGTTATCTTATAATTTCTTACATTCCTGTTGAGGTCAGAATTGGTTCTGGAGCCTTAAAAAAACAAAAACTAGAGTCAAACTGCATGAGTCCAAATCCTAGCTTAACCATTAATTGTGACTTTATGAAATTTCTGTAAATTACAGCATTGCCCTTTATTCACCGGGGTTACATTCCAAGACCCTCAGTAGATGCCTGAAACCACAGATTGTAACACATTTCTGTTCATGTCTACCACCCACAAATTTAATACCTTTTCCATCTTAACTAAGCACTTAACACACACTGTGGACAAAGGAATAATTTACATCCTTTGGATGGAACAGAACAGAGCAAGATATCAGACTACTCACAATGGCTCACAATTTAAAACTTATGAATTGTTTATTTTTGGAATTTTCTATTGAATATTTCCAAACTGCAGTTGAAAGCAAGTAACTGAAACCATGAAAAGCAAAATCATGGATAAGGGAAAACTACTGAACTTAATGTTTCTGTACAGACGGGTTTGTATCACGTGTGCTGAAAAAAAAAAAAATTGCCTCTACCTCATATGGTCTTCGTGATAATTAAATATATTATTTTATGTGAAGAGCTTAACATACTGTTTGTTCATGTATGTATTGCAAAATTGATAGCAACAAGTGGATTTATCATGCAGTTGAGGGTCAGCCGGCCCTACCTATTGAAAGAGGCAAGTTTCTAATTCCTACAATATGCTGTTGTCTCTGAACCATAACTCAAAAATTATCACTCTAGTTCGACCTAGAAAATAAGTGGATTCTGTACACCCATTAAATAATCATGACTTTGATTATGCTAAAGTGCATCAAAATCTGACAATTTTTTTTCAAAAGTTTGGAGTAATTATAGCAATAAGATTATTTTATAAATTTTCTAGAAAATTTTCTCCATCTTTGACTTTGCTTTGATTGTGGACACCAGGTCATAGGGTTCTGAGGTGAGTTCCCAAAATAACATAAACCTGCAACAGAGAAGTGCTTACAAAATGTAGTGAAAGCTGGGTCCTGAGGTTGCCAGGCAACAAGTCATGTACTTGGCATGGTAGTTAGTTTCCTGGAAACATTAGGAGAAGCAACTCAGATACGCTTGACTCTGCAGGTGTGTACAGATCGTACAGATCAGACGTTTAAGTCATTTCCTGACATTAGAGCAAATTCTCATTGGAATCCTCTGAACACATAGCCTATCACTCATCATACGGATTTAGTCCCATCCCATTCAAAAGCAACAAGAGTTGGGTAGATTAAACAAAACACTATAAAATAAGAAAATAAATAATTGCTGCTAAAATGATTAACACTGCTTTTCTATGCTGTTCTGTGTACGAGATCTTTCTTTTTTCCACTTCCTAAAATCAATCAATCAATTGATCAATCAGCAAATCTCATAATTTTTCTATGACAGAAACATTTTAATTAGGTGTTTGGAAGTTAAATGCTTGTATGCAATACTGTTTCTATAATCTAAAGATTTTATCATTCCTTCAGAGTATCTGATAAGAATTCTGGAGGCTTCTTTTGACTACCATGAAAATAAAAAGATTAGTGGTTTATGGGGGTGAGGGGAGGGATGACTAGGCAGAACACAGAGGAATTTTCGGGCAGTAAAACTATTCTGTATGATACTATAATGGTAAATACGTACCATTATACATTTGCCAACACCCACAGTACAACACCAACAGTGAACTAAGGTGAGCTACGGACTTTGGGTGATAATAGTGATTTGTCAATGTAGGTTCATTGATTTTTAACAGATGTACCATTTCTAGTGGTGGATGTTGATAGTAGGAAAGTCTGTTTGTGTGGTGGGGGAAGCAGGATGTTTAGGGGAACTCTGTAGTTAATGCATAATTTTGTTGTGAGCATAAAATGCTCTAAGAGAGAAAGTGTATTTAAAATAAATAAATACATACTGATGTTAATATCTGTAGTTATGGAGAAAAGTAAAGCAGAAGAAAGAGAACCTAGAGTAAAATTGTTTTCTCAGAGAAGGTGGTCACAGGAAGTACCTGTGGATGCCTCATGAACAGAAACCTGAAAGGAATGAGTGAGCCATGTAGATATCTGAGGGAAGAACATTCCCTGCAGAAGGAATGGCAAGTACAAGGACAACAAATAAATGGCAAGGAAAATATTAGTGCATTTCATTTGGGGTCATTAAGATACTAGTAGATACAGTAATGACAGATAATAAAATCAATGAGAAATAAAAATCTCAAGACTTGGAATATTTTGAAAAGAACTGGTCATCCAATGAATCTTATATTTATTTATTTTTACTATCAAGTAGTGTGTTAGTCCATCTGGCCTCCTATAACAAAAATATCCTAAACTGGATGGATATAAACAGCAAGCATTTATTTCTTACAGTTCTGTGGGCAAGGAAGTCCAAAATCAAGGCCCTGGCAGATCTGGTGTCTGGTGAGGAAAGGATTCCTCATAGATTGGTGCCTTCTTGCTGTGTCTTCACATGGTGGCAGAAACAAGGCAGCTCTATGGGGGCTCTTCCATAACAGAACTCATTTCATTCACGAGGACAGAACCCTCCCAAAAGGCCTGCCCATTTATCACCTCCCCAAAGACCTACCTCCTAAGACTATCATCTTGGTGATTCGATTTTACCATATTAACTTTTGGGGGATGCAGACATTCAGACGATAGCAGCTAGTGTTGAAATCAGTTATTTATCTTAAAGTTATACGTAGACATATTTACTTAGTGAATATTTATGCACCAACTGTTATGTACCAGTAACTGCCTTTCCCTGTACAAGCATTTATTGTGGACTTAAGTTATCAGGAAATTAAGCATTTATCCATCGACCAGACAATAAATGCTAGACCAGCAGCTGTTATTCTCTCATCTAGCATGTACTGCATGGACTGTTACGGTAGCTTCCTTCATGATCTCATGGACTTAAGTCTAACCTGTGCTAATACAACCACTTGTGACCTACAATAATTTTTTCTGGGGTAAAGATCTGTCACATAATGCTAAGTTTAACACTAAAAATAACTGTAATCCATCAAAATGAGTTAACTTTCTGAATGCATAATGGATTCTGTGAAATAAAAATGTATTCTAATTATCCATTCATTGAAAATAAAGCAAGAGTTTGTGTAAAAGTTTAATACTACGCTAAATCATTGTCCATCATTTTATCTACAGGCTAACTGACTATTTTGGAGTCTGTGTTTGAAATAATATTTACTAATGATTATGTCTAAGATACTTTACATTTTCATATAGCTAGAGGTTAACTTTTAGAACAACAGTAAATCAAGATGACTTTATTTCTTGTAACAAGGAAAGATAAAGCCTATGACTTTATTGCAATCTAAGATATGAATCTGTCTACTTTTTTTGTTGCTTTTTTGTTTTGTTTTTGTGATAGAGTCTCCCTCTGTTGCCCAGACTGGGATGTAGTGGTGGGATCTTGGCTCACTGCAACCTCTGCCTCCCAGGTTCAAGCGATTCTCCTCCCTCAGCCTCTTGAGTAGTTGGAATTACAGGCATCCACCACCATACCAGGATAATTTTTGTATTTTTAGTAGAGACGGGGTTTTACCATGTTGGCCAGGCTGCTCTCAAACTCTAGACCTCAAGTGATCCACCCTCCTCGGGCTCCCAAAGTGCTGGGATTACAGGCATGAGCCACCATGCCTGGCCCAATCTACATTTTAAATTGAATGTAAGAATCTTACATTAGTATTCTTTTTTATTTCATTGATTATATAGAATCATTTTCTTCATATATTTTTTGAATCACTTTTCTCAAATCACTGGTTCCCTCATTAATAAATTAAATAAAAATTTGACAAATGATCACTATTTATTTACATAAGAATTATGTTTCTAACATTTTGAGAATTAAATTTTGACACATGAGTGCTTTTATGATATCAGATTCACTTCCTAAGACCAGAATTAATAGTAGTTTTCTTATATAAAATTCTGAATATCATCTATGTGTGAATGTTCCACAGATGTATTCAGAGACATCCACAATCACAATTGCAAACTATTCTTTTGGGAGTTAGAAATGCTTTGGAAATCAGTTTTGCTTAATTTGAATTAAGATTTCCTAGTAAATGTGAATTCTAATAGGACTTTCAAAGACTTGGGAAAAGATTGATTTAGAACATTTATGTAAAGGTAACATTTCTATGTAATATCTTGACAGCTTTGTATGAGAGTTCTCCAAAAGACTACCAGCAGTTGTACCTTTAGTTATAATGAAAGTAGAGGATAAAATATTTTTAATTACTGAAAGTGAAAGTGTAATGTGAAGCATTTGGAAATTGGTTGGCAAATTTGTACTTAAAGCCACTTGTAGAAACGGTGTCAGAGAGATCCAAGTAAGAAAACCTACAAGTTTATTAAAAACACTATGCAGTTCCTTAAAAGCAGAGACCTTATCATTACCTACTGGAGCACAATTCTACTCACATTTTAAGGTGCTCAGTAAATTTTGAAGTTATTTGTGGTGAATTGGCATCAACATAAATCAGGCATTTGGTAGTAGTAATTAAAAGAGAAAAATAAATCAGAAGACACTATAAATTATGCAAATAGCAAAACTGCACCAATAAACTAGATTCAGAACAGCATAGTGGTTAAGTATGAACATTGGTGCAATACTGCCTGGGTTTACTATTATGTGTAGGAGCTTGAGTAAATTATTTAACTTATCTGTGTCTAATTTTCCTCATCTGTAAAATAGGGCTAATCATTATTCTTATTGTATAGAGTTGTTATAAGATTAAATTCTTTAATAAAAATAAAGGACTTAGGAGAATTCCTAGCACAGTATATGTGCTACTTAAGTCTTAGCTACTGTTATCATTACAAGCATTAATTGCACACGGAAAATGAAAGAGAAGGAATTAAAGTAGCTTCAAGGACCTGAGAAGTTAGATAATGCCATTACTTCTCATGATTATAAAGTTAAGTGAAATGAAGATATGAAAGAGGCAAAGCTTTCCTGGGTCAGTGATGACAGGATCCTCCTAAGGAGTTATCCACTCGATTTTTACCCAATGAACCATTTTGAATTCATTTAATTCAAAATTTAACCCCAAAGAATATTAGAATAGAAAGGATTCTACAAACTATTTACTCTGAGCAATCCTAATCTTTGGTTTGTATCAGCATGACTAGGGGAGACTGTTTAAAACTACACATGTCTTGATAAAATCTATAAAAATCTATTAATTCAAAAATTATTGAAATACTTACTTCAGATTATTCTGATGCACATAAAGTGTGAGAAATAATGAATCCAGCACAACTGCCTTATTTTACAGTTTGGAGAATTGAAGCCTAAAGACATTAAATGGCTTAGGCAAATTTAGATTTTTTTTTTTTTTTTTGAGACAAGATCTCACTCTGTCTCCCAGAATGGGATGATCTGCCTTGTGGACAGTTGCTGGAAAGATGTGATAATTCCATCAGTGGCGTGATCATGGTTCACTGCAGCCTCGAGATCCCGAGCTCAAACAAGCCTCCCACCTCAGCCTCCCAAAGTGCTGTTTACAGGCATAAACCAACGCATCTGGCCAAATTTGCATTTTTAAGGATAACCTGGCCTCTTGTGTCCTGATAGGTGCCCAATTCCCATCACCATGGAAAATGTAGAGCACAAGGGAAAAGTTGCTCCTGCCTCTCACCCTGAGGTGCAGAGGGCCACTGCATCCATGAGGGTTCTGACTAAGCTCACGTTATACCTTCTGATTCACCTGCAGTTTGCAAGGAAATGTCTGATCTGTTGCTTAGCAATGGCATTGTTCGGAAGTCATAGGATTCCAGCAAAGAAAAAAAGTGGGAGGGGGGATGAATCACTAAATAAGCTCCCCACATCTCATTTTTGTGCTTCTTCCAATAGAGTGTTACATTTTTAACTTTCTTACCAATGAAGAAAATACATGAGCTTGGCAAGGATGACAATGACATAATATAATCTTTTATTTGCTACAAATTGTTCCTTTTGTGAAACTGAGGATAGGAGAGATGACTGATGTGTCAGAATACACACTTTTTAAAAAAATTCTCACCATAAGAATAAGACATAGTCTAGAAAATTGCTGCATTTAAGAGCTATTTCTTGCCATTGCTTTAAATGTCCCCCCACCCTTTATTTTCACTGCATTTGAAATTTTCTCTGCAGGGAATTCTACTCTAGGCTCAAGAAGACATCTGGCAGTAGTGTGGAACGAGATCTGCCTTATGGACGGTTGCTAGAAAGATGTGATAATTCCATTTTCTGTCGAACAGCCAAGTGCATGTTGTTAAATGTCAAGTATTTCCACAAACAGCTGGAAAAATAAAGCCACGAAAGTCTTGTTTATTACCCTACAGCTTCTTATCCTGTACAGGAAACATAACTTTGTTTGACCATGTGGTTCAGAATATTAATAGCAGCTCTATCCTGGATAGATTCATCTTCTCTTTTAACAATAAAAAATGTCTATTTTTTCTTCCTCTCATTTTTCTTCCCACCAGTTCAACTCAGAAGTCATCTGAGGAGGATTTACCAAATCAACTTTCAAATTGAGAAAAAAGTCCTGCTACAGTTAACTAAAGCATACAATAAATTGTATGGTTGTATGAGGATTAATCGAGTTATATAGCAAGACCATTAAATGTGAATAGAATCATTATGAAAACTAGAACTTAATAATTATTATGATAATGTGGGCACTTTCTAAAAATCATTAGTTGAAATTTTATGATTATTTGAGATATCAACTTATGCAGTCTTTCAGTTCCGTGTGAATGCTGTAATCTGACTATCAGTCTGTCATTCCTGAATATTGAAATTGAGGAAATGACTAAATTCCTTTCTATGGATATGCTACTTTACTTGGGGAAAATATTTTTAGAAAGCAGAGCATCATATTGGAAGGATCATAATCACAGCTCTCATTTATAGATTACAATATTAAGGCCCAAAAAAGTTAAGTTAATTCAAGTTATAATATCAGAGTTGATATTAACACCAAGGTCTCTTGTTCCCCTGTCGATATAATTCAATTAAACAAATATGTGGTGAATGAGTGAATCATTGAGCCAGGTGTTGTGCTATGCACTAGGCCAAAATAAACAACAAGGAAAGGTAAAAAGCAATTAAGTTCAGTGAGCTGTGATTGATAAGCCAAGGGTAATGGCGGTGGGGGGCAAGGATCAGGGAAGACATCTTGGAGTAAGTGTCGGCCAAAGTGAGACCTGAGTGTGAGTTAGCATTTCTTTATTCCTACTTTATCTGTTCTTGTCTGAGACAATAAAAGAGTAAAAGTATGGGCTGGGTGCCATGGCTCATGCCTGTAATCCCAGGGCTTTGGGATGCCAAGGAAGGTGGATTGCTTGAGCCCAGAAGTTCAAGACCAGCCTGGGTAACATAGGGACACCCTGTCTCTACCAATAATAATTTGTTTAAAGAATTAGCAGCATGCGGTGGTACATGCCTGTAGTCCTAGCTACTTGGGAGACTGAGGCTGGAGGATCTCGTCAGTCTAGGAATTTGAGGCTGCAGTGACATAGGATCACACTACTACACTCCAGCCTGGGAAACAGAGCAAGATCCTATCTCTCAACAAACAAACAAACAAAAGAGTGAAATTATAGGGTGGAGAGAGAGAGAGAGAGATACAGAGAGAGAGAGAAAAAAAAAGCAGTTCAAGGAAATCAATTTCATCATGGCTGGAATAGCTGAGACACACAATGGGAGGATGGAACTGTAAACAAGTCATGTGTTGTTAAGGATTTAGATGTTATTCTAATAACCATTGGAAACTGCTGAAAAGTTTTTAGTGGAGCAGTTACAGTTGTTCCATCACATCACATAAAAATGTTGGACTCGCACTACAAAAGACGGCAGCAAAGTCAAGGGCAGCATAAGAGTCACACCTAGAGTTAAAGGAATGATTTTGGGAATATTAAAGTCAGGCCCTCTGTCCCCAAACATATCTCTTGTCTACCTGTTACTCTTCTCAAAGTCCTACACGACTCTCTTCATTTAGCATGACAAGTTTGATGTCTAGATTCTGTAGAAATGATAAAAGACCAAAAACAGTGTGTGAGCAAGCACTGCTGGAAAATTCCAGGAACATCTTTCCACTCACTTATGATACTTGCCTTAGCATCCCTTCAGTTCGATGTTGTGAGCCCACACTTAACTAGTCTGCTGGTGTGTGGAATGATATTTAGACCCCCCAATCCACACACCTCTTTTTTTTTCTGTTGCTCCAGTCACCACTTAGTCCAGTAAAATCAAATTATTGCTACAATTCTCACCTGCCAGATGCTCTGCATGGTCCTGCCATGACTACTAATTTGCAAAGAGAGAGGGGAAAAAAAAAACATTTCACATACTTAGGTGCCAAATAAAACAATCAACTTCAACTCACATTTTAGCTTAATCAGATAGTTGAAATGGATTTTATTAAGTTTTATTTTTTTCCTCTTCCATTAGAGCAAATGTTCATGCTGGTTCTTTGAATATTTTGTCGGCATAAGTAGGTGCAATATTTTCAAGGCCTTGATTTCTAATTCCATTTTTTCCTCTGGGGAAAATTTATTCTGCTCTATGTCTGGCCATACTCTGGGAAGCTATACACTCTGCTCCTAGTCTTCAATATTTGGTTCCAAAAACCTTCTAGCATGGAATCCGACACAGAAAGAGGACCTAGTAAATGCTAGCTAAAACTGAATGCTTTCCTGTTCTACTTCCAGAAAAAAAAAAAAATAGCATTGTTGAAGACCTCTAAGCAGGTGTCCAGGGTGACTAATGCTAATCTCAAGTTAGGACAAGGTGGGCTGTCAATGCTAAGAGCTCTCATTATTCATAAAATGGCAGGGATGTCAAGGAGTGCAGCACAATCGTGCAGCAACACAGGCTTCATAATGATCAAATTTGTTTTATTTTTCTTGAGATATTGCACAAAAAGACAGCTTCCCGCTGTCCATTTTAAGCTTGAATTTCCAATGAGCCAGCCCTGGGTTCCAGCCAATGGGCTGCTGATTGGTTTGGAAAGAAATTCTTTATGAAAAGTACAAAAAGAGAAAATAAACTTAAAATCTCTCCTCTGGGTATTTTGTGTTTTCTTTCTCCCAGAGATAATCAGGTGGAAATCCTAGCCAGGATTTAAAACCTGTGTTTTACTTGGAGATGCTAATCAATGGAATGCATTTGAGACTTTCTCTGATGATCAGTTATTCATGAGGGAGCAATCATCATGCTCTTTGTTAAAGGCAAAAAAAAAAATTAAATAAAAAATAAATCCTAACATCTAGTGGAGATGCTTACTGTTTTAGAAAGCAACACTTAATTGGAGTGAAAATTCAGGGCAGAAAATAAGCTTTTTTATTCCTTTCAAGACTAAGGGTTTTTGAGCTTTGAAATGTAGAATTTAAGAACTTACGTTTCAAGATTTTACTGTAAATTACTCAGTTACCAAGTATTTGACAGGTGTTCAGATTGGGGTTAGAATGAACTCTATAATAATTGTTAAAACATTTTAGAAAATGAAACATCTGTTAGCCTCAGATCTTTACATCAGCTTCTGGAATAAAGAGAACTGATTTTTACTTTACCCCTGAGAGTTAATATCAACCCAAAGACAAGACAAAGTCTGTTCAGAGACCAAGAAAATAGACTAAAATGTCTAACCTGAACTCAGGAATTCACTCCTTTGCACTGGTCTTGACACCGGACGGGCAGATTTTCCATTTTACTTGGACTTCACTATAGTAATTGACAGCTGTAAATATGAAGTTTCCACGTATAAGTAACAAAACCACTGTATGGCGCAATTGATTTCCAGACCCAAAGTTGTAAAAGGGCAAAAGCAAAAAGTCAAGGGTGGTAGACTAAGACAAAACAGGAAACAGCGGTGTATATATATCATATGTTCTGGTTCAGCAGAAATATAAACACCCTTTCTTGGCATCTCTCAGATCTTTCTTTTCTTTTTCTTTTTTTTTTTTTTTCTTTTTGATTGGGTTTTGCTCTTTGTGTTCAGGCTGGAGTGCAACGGTGCGATCTCGGCTCACTGCAACCTCTGCCTCCTGGGTTCAAGCAATTCGCCTGCCTCAGCCTCCCCTGAGTAACTAGGATTACAGGCGTGCACCACCATGCTAGGCAAATTTTTTTTTGGTATTTTTAGTAGAGACAGGGTTTCACCATGTTTGTCAGGCTGGTCTCGAACTCCTGACCTCAGATGATCCACCCGCCTTGGCCTCCCAAAGTGTTGGGATTACAGGCATGAGCCACCGCACCTGGCCCAGATCTCCTTTCTTAAAGTTCACCCCTTGCTCACTGCACCCCAACACACAGGTTTTGCTGTTCCTCCAGTATGTAGTCAAGCCTTTGCTTCTGCCAGGAGTACTCGTCCACTGAACCCACTATTTAACTTTCCATCAATACACTCCCCAATTCCACAATTCCTACTTTTTTATTTTTAAAAGTTTCCATAACACTTAGCATCATGTAACTACAGAATTAGCTCCTTCATTGTGATTACTGTCTAATTTCTGCCTCACCTTTGTTAAAATATAAGTTCTATGATGGAGAAGGTCTCTCTTGTCTTGTTCATGAATATATTCCATGAATGCCTAGAACAGTGGCTGGGTCCTAGTAGGTACTCAGTAAAATGTTGTGAGTACATGAATGGATAAACGGACAATAAAACAGGCTAAAAAGCTTGGCAGGATAAAGTGTGTGAGAGTGAAGCAAAAATCATTTTCATAGGTTTGTTTTAAAAACTCTTTAAACTATTTTTTACTAATGAAATTCTCTAGGATCAGTTTGAAAATTCATATTACTCTTTTCATCACATACATTAGCCAAGAGTCAGCTATTACACTGATCTAAAATTGTTAAGAGCATGGACTTTGTACTAGGACAGACCCACACTTGAAATTTAGCTCTGTCATTTGCTAGCAGTGATTGCAGGTGAGTTACTTAATCTTGTAAGATACAATTTCTTGCTAACATGGGGATAAGAACACCCACTTCACAAGGTCATTCTGAGCATTAATCATAATGTTTATAAAGTGCCTATCACAGTGCTAGGTGGAAACTCCATAAATGTATTTTTATTAGATTATATTTAAACACCTCCATGTCCTGCCATTTGTTAAAGCCATGAATACATAAGGCTGTGTAATTGAATCAAATCAAATGATGCAGAGTGATTTGGAAAATATTCAGAGTGTACAGCTGGAATATGTACCATTAGGAGTGAATTATGACATCTCACTGGGCCTCAGTTTCTCTTTAATAGAAGGAAAATCTCAGTTAGTATTGGTGCTTTCAATATCACGTATAAAATGTTACATTTAACAACTGGAAAAAGAGACTCCATAGCTTCTGATAAGATGAATGACTTCAAACTTGTAAGTATTTTTGGAGAAAAATGAGCAAGGTAGTATTGATCTACTTGCCTTTGTAAGCATGTGTGACCATGGACATACACACACACACATACACACCCATAAACATACCTGTCGAAAACTCTAATTTGCTCCAAACTAATTCAGAATTCAAGAATCAACTGTATATATATGTGTATATATATATATATCTATATATGGAGAGAGAGAGAGATATATATATGGCAAGGATCGAAAATTTGGAAAGTCATGCCTAGAGAAGTAAAGACTACCAGTATAAAAAAGACAGGGTCACTAACTTTAAGGAATGTGTATGTCTGAAACTTCCTGTAGACAAAAGGAAACACATGTGAAAATACATACATAAAATGTTCACATTGCAAGTAATTATTTATAAACAGCAGGCCCTGAGAAGGCTTTATAAGGAGTTAACATATGAATTAAAGCTTGGGTGAAGGAGGAATCTTGGTGTAGGTGGAGGAGTATCTTGGTAAGTTAATTAATTGTAGGATAAGGGTAATTCTAGGATATGTACAAAGTTAGGGCTGAAAGTACCTGTCCGGTCCAGGAATGTTAGTGATCAGCTGTGAATAGAGCACAAGTGTGAAAGGACATTCTGGGGACAATTAAGTTAGAAGGATTGATTGGGACAATCACATGGGAGACTTTAAACACTAGGTAAAGAGCTTGAACTTGATTGTCCAAGTTTCCAGGTTTTAAGTATTTGGGGAGGAAAAATAACAATATGAACTGATTTATTCAGATGATAACTCTGATGACTGTGAAGGATGGTGTAAGGAAACACTTATAATTTGAGAGACAAAGCATGGCAATCTAATAAACTCTTCAGAAAGGGCAGACACAGCAGGAATGGAAAAGAGGAGACTGATAATAAGAGGCATTGAGAAGGAGGAGGCTGTGAGCTGCTTTGCCACTGCTGACTATTCCCCTCATACTGTGGCTTCTGTAACACCCTTACTTGGTTTTCCATCTTCATCTTCATTTTCTTTTTCTCAGTCTTTCCCATGAGCTCTTTCCTGTATCTCCTCCTTAACTGTGTTACTGCTGAGGGTCTGCCTGTGGCCATTTTCTTGGGTGGCTTCATGTTAACTTGTGGTCTTCAGGCTGGCATCAGTGTATGTGACACATACATTTTCATCTTGCAGCCCAAGTTAAATCTGAGCTCAACTTGTATATTTAACCGTTCACTCAGCATTCTCTTACAAAGATGTTTAACTTCAATCTACTATCTTCCCTTGAAAACTTGCTGTCACTTCTTATAGTCCATATTTCAATGTTAGTTGCATTATATATTTAACTACTGAAATGATTTTTGGAAATCAGTCTTTATCCCCTTTCTCACTTACTCTCCATATCCAGTAGATCATCAGTACTTAATAATAATGCTATCTTTTAAACATTACAGAAATATGACTTTCACTTAATTCATATTGTCATTCTTTAACTTCTATTTTTCTCTTATTCCATGAGTTAAGGTGGAGCTCCAAGGGAGAAAATCCCGGGTCTGTCTGGAAGTGGCATTCTATGAGTAAGTTCGAGGGTGCATTGCAAAGATGGATAAGCCAATAAAACTTAGAAGGAATAGGGAGCATAACTGAAAAAGGCAAAAGAATACATTAAAATCAAGAAATCAACATTGACATAACAAAACAATGAAAAGCACCCAATTTGGTGGCTGTAAAACTGTAGAAAGCAAAGCAAAATGGAATACATTGATCAGATCAAGAAATTCAGGAACTAGTCTATAAATAAAAGGCACGTTCTTGAAAAGCAAACTGATTATCAGGTTAATAGTCGATATGTTTTGGCTGTGTCCCCAGCCTAATCTCATCTTGAACCCACATTTTGTGGGAGGGACCCGGTGGGAGGTAATTGAATGATGAGGGGAGGTTTTTCCCATGCTCTTCTCATGATAGCGAATAAGTCTCATGAGATCTGATGGTTTTATAAGTGGGAATTCCCCTACACAAGCTCTCTCTCTTTGCCTGCCGCCATCCACGTAATAAATGACTTGCTCCTCCTCGCCTTCGGCCATGATTGTGAGGCCTACACCGCCACGTGGAACTGTAAGTCCATTAAAACCTCTTTTCCTTCCCACTCTCGGGTATATCTTTATCAGCAACATGAAAACGAACTAATACAATAGTCTTCCCACCACAAATCTCCTCTTTCTCGATGCATCTTGTACAAGATTGTTGGAATGGCCTTTCTAAAGGATGATTGTGATCACATCAGTTCCTTAAGATCCCAAGAGCAATTTTGTACCTCCTAACTTTTCTTTAAATTTATTTAAATTTCTTTAAATTTATTATTTTTAATCATTACAGATTCATAATAGTTGTACGTATTTGGGGATACATGTGATATTTTGATAAAAGAATACAATGTGTAATGATCCAATCAGGGTAATTGGGTATCCATTACCTCAAGCACTTATCATTTCTTTATTTCCAAAAGTTCAATGATGTGCTTAACCTGCATAGTGCATAGAGAGTTTCTTCAGCATTATTAAAACATGTTATGCTTTCTTATGTTGTGTTGTGGTGTTGTATTTTGCTGTATTATGTTATATTGTATTATATGAACTTTCCAATATAGAAAAGAACATTTGGAAAGTATAGGAGCCTTTTTATAGGAATTTTATTTTAATTTCAGTAGTTATTGGGATACATGTAATTTTTGGTTACATGGATGGAGACTTCTTTAGTGGCAATTTCTGAGATTTTGGTGCCCCCATCACCCAAGCAGTGCACACTATACACATTATTTAGCCTTTTATCCCTCACCTCCTTCCTGTCTTCTTCCACCCTGAGACCCTAAAGTCCATTACATCATTCTTACGCCTTTGCATCCTCGAAGCTTAGCTCCCATTTATAAGTGAGAAGATAACAATGTTTGATTTTTCCATTCTTGAGTTACTTCACTTAGAATAATGGCCTCCAGCTCCAAGTTGCTGCAAAAGACATCATTTCAATTCTTTTTATGACTGTGTAGTATTCCATGGTGTATATAGATCACATTTTCTTTATCCACTTACCTGTTGATGGGCGCTTCGGTTGGGAACTTTATAATTCTTAACATGGGATGTGTTTCTTCATGATCTGATCCCTGCTTATCTCTCCTTTCTCATTTCCTCATTAGATACCACTTCACACCCAGAAACTTTGATCTTTTAAAGTTCAACTATTAATACAGTTTAACTAAACATACTATTCGCTCCCACTTCATAATTGTTTTCACGTGCTATTTACTCTGCCTATAATGCCGCCTTTGAGCTAATCCATTAAATTCCTATACGATATATCTTAAACATCTCTTCTTGGGGAATTTTCTTCTACCACACACCCAACCCACCAACTGTCTTTTGCGCTACTATGATGTGTTCCTTTATTATAGTACTTAACCTGCGTGGTGCACAGACGGTTTCTCCAACAATAATACATGTTCTGTTTTGTTATGTTGTGCTGTGGTATTGTATTGTGTTATATTATGTTATATCATATGATATTTTCTGAGGGCAAGAGATACTTTCATATTTGCCACAGTGCCATGAACAATATAGACAATCAATATATATTAGTTGAAGGAATGAATGAATAATTGAATAACTAAGGAATTGATTGAATATAAAAAGTAGATTTAAAAGCTGGGGTCAAACGCTCCTGAGATTTATAGCCTGAATTATTAGGAATTGACTGACCCCAAATACAGGTCAAATCTAATCCATCATCCACATATTCACTGTTTGTACCTATTCAGCTGAAGATGCTTGGAGAAAAACATGTATCATATGGATTCGATTTATTTCAATTTTATTACATTGAATCTCAAGTGGTCCTTCAGTGTTGCCCAACAATTCTACCACATTCCCCTAATCAAGTCACTTGCCAACACTCCCAGATTGCTATTTCATGTCTTCTGCCTCATCTCAAATTGTAATACATCTTCTTATCCTCTGCTGTTGCTGACACTTTCTATTTCACTGAGGAAATACACATCCAGAAGAAAAAGTTCATATTCCATACCTCTTCCCCACACTTTTATTTTTCTCTTCTTTCCATACTACTTATATGTTCTAATATACCACAAAATGTAATTCTGTTTTCTTATTTATTTTTGTGTATTTATTTTGTTAATTTTAAAATTTTATCTATTTGATTAGATTTGATTTACTTTGTGTTGGCTTTCCCTGTCCTCCCCTCCACCCCATTAGAATGCAAGCCCTATAAAGGCGAGGCTGTTTCTATGTCTTATTCACTTCTGCACCCCAAGCTCTTGGAATAGTGCCTGAAATGTGCCAAAAAATCAGTACACATTTATAGAATGAAATAATTAACTCTCCCATCAATAAATCTGCCAACCTTTCTGTAACTGTACCAATGCATTGTATTGCCCATTCTATTTCAATATGAACTATTCTTTTTTCCTTAAGACTTGGATATAGGGCCATCATAACCATATAATTTGTTTATTGTACAATAGTACCTGGCTGAGGGGGCAAGTGGAAGCTAAAGGTCACCTTCCTAAAGGAAAGGGTTTCTTTTCTGAATAATTGCTGTAGGAGATAGTAACAGCTCTAACTAAATGTTAAGTCTTTTACTTAGTAACTTTTATGCAAAATGTTTTAGCAACTCCTATCTTACAAAAATAACCATCCTTGATTCTACATCCTCTTCTTATTATTGCCTCATCTTTCTACTGCCCTTTATAGCAAAACTTTCTGAAAGCACATTTATATCAGTAGAGATAAACCAAGTTATGCCAGGGCAAAAAGCAACTTCCAAGTATCTGTGGCTTAGCACAACAGTAATTTACTTTTAATTCACCTAAAATTTGCTGTAGGTCCAGGAAACAACAAAATGCAGCTCCCAATGTTGATGAAACAAGCAAAAATATTTTGATCTATTACAGCTTTATATAAACTTATGCTTCCACTTTGATCTAGGAAGGAGAGGAATAGGCCGAAGTTCAAGAATCAGCATTTAGTGATGCCTGTTACTTTGACAGTAGCTCATGCGCCAAAACAAGCTACAAGGCTATGCCTAAGTCTGAGGGGACGAGAAATTGCAATTTTCCTTTGTGCCCAGAAGGGTAGAGAATCAGATATTGATTAACTCTCTACAGCTATATTCATTGTCTTTAGTTTCTTTCCTCTCATTCTGTTTTGAACTTACTCTAATTAGTCTTTAATCTTCACAAAAGCACTGAATCTTTTGTCCATGTCACCATCGTGGCAATTTTTAAAAACAGCTTTCATGAGGTGTAATTGACAGAAGTAAATAATACATATTTAAAGTACACAATTTGATGTATTTTAATATATGTGTGTATGTTGTGTATATATATACATTTATTACACAGTGTGTGTGTGTGTGTGTGTGTGTGTATATATATATCTTCATATATGTATCAAGGTTTTCTTTCATATAGCATGCTTTTGCTGTTGGTGTTGTACCTAAAAAAATTTTGCTTAATCCAAATTCACAAATATTTGTTCCTTTGTTTTCTTCTAGAAAGTTTATACTTTTAGGTTTCATCTTTAGAACTAAAATTCCTTTTGCATTTTACTTGTGATCATTTCTATTCTTATGTCTTCAAGTTCACTAATATTTTCTTCTGCACATGTCTAATCTGTCATTAATTATATCCAGCATATTCTTCTTTGAGACTTTGCAGTTTGATCCTTTTACATCTTGGTTTTAAACTTTGTAAGGTAGAATCAAAAAACAATTTTGTCTAGGGCTGAAAATTCTTCCTCACTGAGGCAAGAGCCCTCTGAATACTATTCCTGCATTCCTGTGAGTTATGTGTTTTTAAGATCTGGTTGGCGGGAATGGACACTATTCTGTATTCTGTTCCTGTGTAAGCCCTGAAGATTGTTCCTTCTAATTTTTTTCATGTGGTTCTTTCCCTACCCTGTAGTAGCTCCTCATAGTCATGCCCCAACTCATACTCTACAAGATAATTTCCGCAGGTGTCTCCCAAATTGCTGCTGTGTCATGTGTCCAATAAATTCACAATTTTTGGGTTTCTTTGAGGTTCTCCTCATCTATATCAAATTTGACTTGGTGTCTGTCACTATAGATGCTATGCAAGGAACACTTGTGCCATGTTTAATCAATCCTAGGTAAAATTGCTGCCCAGAGAGTCAACCTGCTAAGGAAGGATTTTTTTTATCTCACAGCAAATATATCTACTAAGGAAAGTGTTTCCCACATGTTGCAGAAAGAGGCAGAGATATTGCTCAGTGTCATATTTCCCAACTCAAACCCGTGGCTGTCCTCCTTGGTGGATATATCTCTTCTCTTTGTGCATGGTTGGTTCCATGACTCACACCTAGTCATACCTGCAGCTTCTCTTTTATACTTCTGCCAACAATTAGGGGTACCTTATCCTACCACTCTCGAATGACAATCCTATCCCCAAATGGACTATTCTATGTTTTTGTTGGAAAGATGATGCTTTTACTGTACTTAAACCAAACCATTTGTTGAATGCTACTGGACTTCAAGGGAATGTAATGCCCTTATTCCCCACCAGTGTTTGGAGTAATTAAAATACGGGTGCAACAGTTTAGAACAGAATAGATTAAACTGATTGGAAAATATGTTTTTTATGAATGGTCACAACATACTTTCTGGTATTTCACCTCAACATACCTCCTAATATTTCATAAACTTAATCTCCTATTTTTTTGGAGAGAGGATCTTGCTCGGTCTCCAGGCTGGAGTGCAGTTGTGAGACCGTAGCTCACTGGCTGCAGCCTCAAACTTCTAGGCTCAATCCTTTTGAGTAGCTAGGACTATAGGCACATGCCACTATGCTCAGTTGATTTTTTAAATTTTTGTTTTAGAGGCAGGGTCTCAATATGTTGCCCAGCTCCTAGCCTCAATCTTGCAATTTTTAACTGAGTCCCATCTCATGGGGGAGAGAACAAACCAGAATTCACTCTCTCTCCGTAGGTAATAAAATTCACAAAAGATACCCAGAAGAAGCTTAGTCATACCTGTCAGTCATCTAAAATTGCCCCCAAAAGGAATTCTTTCTTTTCTGGTGAAAGACAGAGGGGTAAGGTCCGCCAAGAGGGCAGGTATGTTATTTATGTGGAATTCACTCCACATGGGGACATTAATCAGGAGCATGGAGATTTTTCGAACGATTGAGAACATGAGACAGTCAGAGAGAATCATCTCGAATATTGTTCTACGGTTCTTTTTAATTCAGAAAAAAAAATTGTGAACACATTTCCTAATGTTTTACCTACTGAGTACCTTATACAATTTTTCAATTTAATAGAGCTTTAAAAATGGTGAGATAAACATGAAATAAATACCATTTAGCTTTCAATTTTATAGTATTTATGTTGTTTCAATTTTATGTTCTTATATTACTGAAAATATATATTCATATATTTATAATATGAAAATGCTTAATTACAACAATGTGATGTATTCAAATATCTAATTTTAAAGTTTGATTCAAGATTGGTTTTTAAACAACTTCATTGAGATGTGATTCATAAACTGTACAAATCATGTTAAGGTGAAAAACTCAATCTTATTTAGCATATTTGCAGGGTTGTACGACCATCACCACAATAATTTAATTTTAGAATATTTCTGTCTTCCTTAAAAGAAACCCTGGTTGTTTTACCCACACCCTCTAGGCAAACACTAATCTAACTTTTGTCTCTATAGATTTGCCTGTTCTAGATGTTTACTATAAGTGAGATCCTACCATATGTGGTCTTACTGATGTCCTTAACGTGATTTTAAGGTTTAACTGCATTATAGCACATATCAGTAGTTTATGCCTTTTTATTGTTCAATAACATCCTATTAGATGCTTAGACTGTCTTTTAATTATTAATTAATCAGTTTATGGACTTTTGATCTGTGCCTGCTTACTAGTGATTACGAATAATGCTGTTATAAACACTTATGTATAAGTTTTTGTATGGACATGTGTTTTTTACTCTTGTATGTGTGTGTACGTGTGTGTGTGTGTATCTAGCAGAGAATTTCTGGATCATATGGTAACTCTATTTTTAACATTTTGAAGGAACTGCTATAGCATTTTACAAAGCAGCTACACCATTTTACATAAACATCAGTAGTGCATGAGATTCCCAACTTTTTTATCCCCTTGCCAACATTTGTTATTACCTGTCTTTTTTATTACAGTCTCTTAGTGGATGTAAAGTGTTATTTCATTGTGCTTGTGATTTTTATTTCCCTAATGACTAACAATGCTGAGCATCTTTTCATGTACTTACTGTAAATTTGTATATTTTTCCTTATAGAAGTATTTATTTAAATTATTTGCCCATTTTTAATTGAGTTGTCTTTTGTTGTAAGAATTCTTGGTATATTTTTGATACAAATACTTTATTGGATATATATATATATATTATTTTTTATTTTTTATTTTTATTTTTTTTTTGAGATAGAGTTTTGCTCTTATTGCCCAGGCTGGAGTGCAATGGGGCAATCTCGGCTCACTGCAACCTCTGCCTGCCTGGTTCAAGCGATTATCCTGCCTTAGCCTTCCGAGTAGTTGGGATTACAGGCATGTGTCAACATGCCCGGCTAATTTTGTATTTTTAGTAGAGATGGGGTTTCTCCATGTTGGTAAGGCTGGTCTCACACTCCTGACCTCGTGATCTACCCACCTCAGCCTCCCAAAGTGCTGGGATTACAGGCGTGAGCCACTGCGCCTGCCCTATTGGGTATATTTTTGCAAACATTTTCTCCCATTCTGGGGTTTGTCCTTGTACTTCCCTGATAGTCTTATTTGTAGTTCAAAAGTTTTCAATTTTAATGAAATTAATATTTTTATGTATCACTAGTGCTTTTGATTTTGTATTTAAGAAACAATTACCTAACCCAAAATGACAGAGATTTACCCACGTTTCCTCTAAGATTTTTGTAGTTTTCCTCTTACATTTAGGTCTATGATTCTTTCTAAGTTAACATTTGTGTATGTTCAATGGCAGCTATTCAAGTTTAATCTTTGCATGTGGATATCAAGCTATCCCAGAACTATTTGTTCAAAACATCATTCTTTCCCCCCATTCAATAATCTTGGCACCTTTGTTGAAAATCAGTTGAACGTAATTATAAGAGCTAATTTCTGGACTCCCAATTCTGTTCTATTGATCTGTATGGTCGTCCTTATGCTGTCTGGATTGCTGGATCTTTGTGGTACATTTTGAAATAAGGAAGTGTGAGTCTTCCAATTTTGTTCTTTTTCAAGGCTTTTTTTTTTTTTAATATATTCTGGGTCCTTTCAATTCTCAGATGAATTTGAGCAACAGCTTGGTAATTTCATATGAAAATATCAGTTGGGATTTTGATAAGGATTATGTTAAATGATTTTAGTCTAAATGGCTGTCATAGATGAAGAAGTAAAGTGACAAGGACATATGAGACCATATTTAAAAACTGAATTATCGGTTGTACTTAGTAAATCAGGACACGTATTTTCCAATTCAAATTGCAAATCATGATTCTAAGCATGCTGAACTTTTAATTAAGAAGTTTTGTAAACTATATTACAACATGTTGTTTCCAAGTTATTTTTAAGACCTCTGATATAGAAGTTTTAAACATAAAACATTTCCATTTTTTTCAGCAAATAAGTCATTTAATTAAGAAAACACTCCCTGGCTCATGCCTGTAATCCCAGCACTTTGGGAGGCCGAGGCGGGTGGATCATGAGGTCAGGAGATCGAGACCATCCTGGCTAACACAGTGAAACCCCGTCTCTACTAAAAATACAAAAAATTAGCCAGGTGTGGTGGCGGGTGCCTGTAGTCCCAGCTACATGGGAGGCTGAGGGAGGAGAATGGCGTGAACCCGGGAGGTGGAGATTGCAGTGAGCCGAGATCGCAGCACTGCACTCCAGCCTGGGTGACAGAGCAGGACTCCATCTCAAAAAAAACAAAAAAAGAAAAAAAGAAAACACTCCCAATTCACTTTAAAAATAATAATGTCTCCATAGAATGATTTTCATTTTTTGGAAAAATTCATTTTATTTTTGCTCAGTATGTGTGTGTGCATGTCTGTTAATATCTGCTGGGTGGCATGACACACCAATTTTTAGTATTTTTTCTTTTACATTTAAAGTTTAGTAAAAGAAATTTTGAAGCTCTTTGCCATAAAATAAGCAAACCCTGTATGATACAAAATATTCATTATCTTACTGTAAATCATTGTCAATATTTTAATATGTAATTTTTATATATTGCTTAAATCCACTTAGGTGAGCATATTTATTAAACTATTACTCAAGATACTGAAAATAACTGAATAAGGGAGGCCACCACTGACAACCATCTTCATGGAGGAGCTCCCATTCTTCTCTCAGTTCAATCTCAAATCTTAGATGACCAATGAAACTGATGAGGCTGCCGTATAATTAACTTTTGTAATGCCTGATATTTTTAAGATAAAATACATATAAATATAAGTTTTAAATATTTTTCCTGGATTGGGCATGATGACTCGCACCATGAAGGATCACTTGAGACCACGAATTTGACAGCAGCAGCCTGGGCAACAGAGTGAGGCATCATCTCTACAAAAAATAAAAAATAAATGAATAACTTAACCGGGTGTGGTGGTGCAGGCCTGTAGTCCTAGCTACTTGGGAGGGTGAAGTGGGAGGATCACTTGAGCCTGGGAGTTTGAGGTTGCAGTGAGCAGTGACCATGCCACTGCACTCCACCCTGGGTAACACAGGGAGACCTTGTGTCAATAATGAATCAATAAATATGAATATTTTCCTGCACCCATGGATCATCTTGAACACTGTCTAGGGGCCATAGGTCATTCTGTGTCAGCATCTAGTCTGGAGTGTCAAATATCTAGAGATTAAGTGGATCAAGCCTGAAAATGATGCAGAAGTTTTGCCAAATAATTTACAAGTGACTTTGATTAAAGCTGATTTTCTATAATGGTAAGGACACAGCTTGAATCTTAAGAAATAAAACATCTTAATAAAATAAAATACAAGATAATAAAGTGCTTCAGGATGGACAGAGTGGACAACTATGTTAAGTGACATAAACAGGTGGAATAAGACAAAGACAGAAAAAAAACACTAGGATATAAAAATGGAAGGTGATTAGAAAAGCTGTTTCAGTGAGGTAGAGTTTTGGACAGAACTGTGCACCATGACACCCCAAATTCACAGATTGAACTTCAATGCCAACTGTGACTGCTGGCGTTGTGAAAGGGATTTCCTTTCCTTTTTCTTTTCCTAATTTAGAAAGGAAAGAGGTTTAATGGACTCACAATCCTACATGATTGGGAAGCCTCACAAGCATGGCAGAAGGCAAAGGAGGAGCAAAATTACGTCTTACATGGCATCAGGCAAGAGAGCTTGTGCAGGGGAACTCCTGTTTATAAAACCATGAGATCTCATGAGATTTGCTCACTACTGGAAGAACAGTATGGAGGAAACCACCCCCATGATTCAATTATCTCCACCTGGCCTGCCCTTGATACATGGGGATTATTATAATTCAAGGTGAGATTTCGTTGGTGACACAGACAAACCACATCAGGCCTTATCTGATAGAACTGGTGTCTTTATAAGAAAAGGAAGAGCTCTCTCTCTCTGTCTCTCTGTCTCTCTCTCTCTCTCTCTCTTTCTACACACAGACAGAAAAGGCCATGTGAAGACATAGCAAGAAGGTGGCTGTCTACAATCTAGGAAGAGAGTCCTTACCAGAAACCAAATGTGCCAGCCAGCACCTTGATCATGAACTTCCAGCCTCCAGAACTGTGAGAAAATAGATAGATGTCTACTATTTAAGCCACCTCATCTGTAGTATTTTGTTCTGGAAGCCTGAGCGGACTTGTGAAGGTGGTAAGGACAGAGAAGCCTGATTACAGTAGTTTGAGGAAATGGTCAGTGGTAAGCAAATCATGACACAAAATTAGACAATTCTCCCTCATTTCATTGGGTAAAGGAGTAAAGACATTGAATGGTAGCTGGACAGCTATGCGAGGAAAGGGAGGATATTGTTTTCTTAATCCAGACTATATTTTTGTAATGTTGTGCTTTGGAGAATAATACAGTAGAGAGGAAAACTGTTAATGCAGCAGAAAGAGGTAATTTTTTTTTTTTTGGTATTGTTTGTCTTATGTAGAAGAGTATGGGAGCCAAAGAAAATGTAGAGTCACATGAGATAGGAACATGGGCCCCTTTCTTTTCATACAGGAGAAAAGGGAGAGTGGATTGGTATATAGCCATGTAAACTTGGTGGTGTGAGAATGATGCAGCATTTTTCTGAGGTAGTTGGGAGCTTATAAGTGAAGGGAATATAAAATGAAAAGTTAGCCTGATGGAAACAGAGACTCAAGAATGTTATTTATTTAAATAAAAAAACTCCTGTGTATGTTTATAAATATAAAGGGTCGTCAGGTTTACAGTTTTACAACTGAAGATTTAATAAAAAGAATAATTGATAAGCTCACCAATTAAACATTTAGCTTGAGAGTGTGGAAATTCTTTCTCAAGTTTAGGAAAAAAATAGAAAAGAATGAGTTCAAGACTCAGATAGTACTGGAGGAGAAGAAAATTGAGGGAGACCAAGTTGAATTAAATTGCTAAGAGTAAGGGGTTGGGGGAAGGTTTTGAAAAAGGGAAGAAGCACTAAATAGTCACCTTGGACAATGGGTACGTTAAGTCGAGAAGAATAAAACATCTAGACTGATGATTAGCATTAGTGGTTCTGGTGCATGACTTACACAGTATTTAATTGAAGTTATATCAATAAACATATTTTATTTTCTCTATCAGGCAGTAGAATAAGAGAAAATGGGCTATTGATTTTTGTTCTAGATAGAGAGAAAACGTTCTGAAAGTAAAGCAGTGGAAGTAATATGGGATCTGAATTGAGACTATGTACTTTTGTTAAATAAAATGGATAACACAAGGATTTGGAGAAGGCAGAGGACATTGAGAAATCTGGTGAACAGGCTGCCTTATTTTCTGGTTTCTATATAGAAAGGGAGGAAGTGTCTTATCATTTTGAGGGGACAGGAAACTGAATAGTATCTAAGGAAGATGGTAGAGGAAATAATTAGGAATAGTTTAAAAATGTTAAATTGTGACAAAGATAAGAAATAAAGGCGTATTGAACAGGGCTAGTAGAGATATTGACAAGAAGGAAATGATCAAAACAATAACTACATGCAGGTTGCAGATGAGGAAGGAAGAATATGAATGTGGAAAGTACATACAATCCCAAAAACTTGCTCCTCAGGAACTGATTAGGAATTGCAGGAAATGAAGACATGAAATTTAAAACCACATTTTATTCCCTACAACTCTTCTGAGCTTTGGAGAACATAATTAAAAGCGTTTATTCACTTTAGCTCTTTTAGTAAGGATAGTATTGAAAATACGTTAATGGGACGTAATACGTGCTGTAGACTGAATGTTTGTGTTCCACACACAAAAATATATATGTTGAAGGCTAATTTCCAATGTGATGGTGTTTGGAGGTGGGGTCTTTGGTAGGTAATTAGACTGTGAAGGTAAAACCCTTATGAGTAAATGAGATTTGTGCCTTTGTATGAAGAGACATAAGATAACTTGCTTACTCTCTATTTGCTCTCCACCATATGGGGATACAAAAAGAAGATGGTCACCCACAAATCAAGAAGAGGGTCCTAACCAGACACCAGATTTGCTTGCATCTTGATCTTGGATTTCCCAATCTACAAGCTGTCAGAAAAAAATGTTTGTTTTACAAACCACCCAGTCTATGGTATACTTGTTATAGCAATCCAATCTGACTAAGACAAATGTTTCATGTGTCTATTGGTACAAATAATATGCAATAAGATCTAAGAAAAATTGGGAATCAGGGTATCAAATTTATTAACCAAAAGGAATAGGGAGAACTATCAAGTTATGAGTTGGAGAGACCCCTCAGTTCTTTACTATATTAAAATTTTTTTACCTATTCTTACTACAAATTAACTAATCTTTTATCATCCTAGGAAAATTTTCTGAGTAGTTTTGAGAACATGTATAAGCTTGAATTGGAGCATTTAAAAAATATTTAAAAGGAAATGACACGTTTAGTATGAAATTGAGCTAATTGACTATAGAGCAAGCATAGTCAGTTAAAACCTTTTGAGTTTCATAAACACAATATGAAAAGTGCATATGTGATATGAATTATTTTCATGATTTGCATCTATCTCCCCTTATTAGAGAACATTGGTTACACAATATCCTCCTTGCAGCTCATATAAACTATGTCTTTGGCAATAATGTACATGTTACTTTAACCTCCAAATGGCCAGATTTTGAAATAACGGAGACCTTTCTCACCTGGATGATGAGTACAAAGTATTCATACTGAAAGTCTCACCATTAGGTGAGCTAAATCCCCTCACGATACTGTTGTGTTCAAGGAAAGGAGATTGAAATGTTTATGAACTTACTTCCTTTTGATCCTGTCACTTAGAGCCTGAAAGATAAAAATGACCCAAGTTCTCCCCAAATCTTACATGTGATGACTGCAGAGTTTACTGCTTCATAAAACTGCAATAAAGCCCTACTATTTAAAAAAGATCTCTTGCTCTATCACATGGTGTTTACAGTCTTTGATCATTTCAGATGGAAGAGCTGGCATGCTGCCCATACCAGGAAATAGCAAGCTTTGTCCTTTTCTAGCTATTAAAATATTCTTCTGCATAAGGGGAAAAAGAACAATGCATCAAACTAGGTACTTCTGTACAGTGTAAACGTTGTGATTTAATTTGTTAATTTTCAAAACTACCTTGGAAAAGAAGAGACTACCTGCAAGCTCTCCACCTGGATATAAATCTTATTGTTAGTATGCAAGCTTGTGAGCACACTTTTTAAGATTAGATCTGCTCATTACATGTGGGTATGTCCTCTGCATATTCTATGAACAAAAGAAAGCAAGAATGTGGTTCTGATGGGTAGGGGCTCAGCATGATTCCCATGTGGGAGCATCTTCTAAAGGGGCTATTTCCTTAAACTAACCAGAATCTTTTATGTCAGCTTAATGAGGCTGAATCTTTTTTGATAGTCACTCGGTAAGTAAGGTTGGGAATATAAGAAGAGACTTTCTGAAAGTGGACATTGTCAGAACAGGGAGAGGCTGCCACTTTTGTGAAGCAAACCGATTGTGTTTAGGGCTGATTAGCTAACAGCAGCAAATGTCTCCTGTGAGTAAAGAAAAATTGAGAAGTTTGCTTTTTGGATTGGCTTTCTAGTCCCAAGGCTAATATATGAACCCATTTAGCAAGGCCACATATATATAGGTAATAGAAAAGCATCTCAACTAAAATACATTTTGGAGCAAAGTAGATAATAAATAACATTTAAAGTGCATTTTAAATTATTTTATCTCTCCCATTAGGTTTAAGGTTTCTTGAAGAAGATGATCCTAAGTGGTACTGCTCCCTGTGGATTTTTTCCATATATCCTCCTGTACAAGTAATCTTGAACCATCTCCATATCCACAGACATTTGCGTTTTCACCATTTGTTACATTTGCCAACAAGCCCTTATTCAGCCCATCATCACCTTATTCAGCCCAATGATGCAATCATCATCACAGTCAGCCTTCAATATTTCTTGAGCGCTTTCTGCTTTCAGGGCACTCCACTATTTACTCACAGGAACACCAGGTAAAGTCATCATTTTACTAATCCACTTCATAGTTTCCAAGGATAAGGCTACAAATATGAGTTTGTGTGGGGGTAGCAATATGGCTTGGGTGACTTAGTTGAAACTGAAACACTACTACTAAGGCAACCTCCCTCCTCTCCACCATAAATATCTGTTTATTATTATTCATGACAACTGGGAGAGAGAATTCCATTTCTGAAAATATAAGGCATTACACTATGTACTTACTAGATTGGCCAATGTTTAGGACACTAACATCACTGAATGCTCACAAGGATGTAGAGAACAGGAATTCTCATTCATTGTAGGTTGGAATGCAAAATGGTACAGCCAGTTTGAAGACAGTTTAACAGTTCCTTACAAAACTAAACATCCTCTTACCATAACATACAGCAATCTTGCTCATTGGTATTTACCCAAATCAGTTGAAAACTTATATCTACACAAAAACCTACCCATGGATGTTGATAGCAACTTTATTCATAATTGCAAAAACTTGAAAGCAAGCAAGATCTCCTTCAATGGGTAAATGGATAAATAAAATTTGGTATATAAAGGTAGTGATATATTATTCAGCACTAGAAAAAATGAGCTATTAAGTCATAAAAAGATGTGGAGGAAACTTAAATGCATATTATTAAGTGAAAGAAGCCAATCGAAATAGGCTACATACTGTATAATTCCAACTATAAGATGTTTTGAAAAAATGCAAAACTCTGGAGAAAATAAAAAGACTACTAATGGTTGCCAAGGGTTGGAGGGTCAGGAGAGATGAATAGGTGGAGTACAGAGGAGTTTTAGGACCATGAAACTACCCTGTATGATATTATAATGGTGAATACATTTCTTTATACATTTATTGAAACTCATAGAATTTACAACACCAAAAGTGAACCCTAAGTAAACTATGGACTTTGTGTGATGATGATATGTCAATGTAGGTTGATCAATTGTAGCAAATATACCACTCTGGTGGGGGATGTTAAACATGAGGAAGTTTGTGCATGTGTGAGTGCCAGGGTCAAGTTGGAAATCTCTGTACCTTCTTTTTACTTTTGCTGTGAACCTCAAACTGCCCTAAAAAATAGTCTATTAATAAATAAGGAATTAGATGTCTACAAGAAACATCTTGGGAGCAAACATATAAAAGACTGGATAAATATGAATAGCATATTTTATAATACATGAACGAACAGTTACTTAAGTAAAGAAAAGCATCAAAGGACAGAAATTCTGAAAAAAAAGTGGAAATATAGAAAGCCAAATGCACTATGAAGCCAATATTCACTCTGAAGCATTTGCTAATAGAGGCAGCTGGGGTGTGATCTTAACGGACTGCATGAGGAAGATGCAGGGTACAAAACCAAGGCATGAACAAGGAGGAAAACTGGGTTACAGACCCCTATGTAAAGCTGATTTTCTGCATTCCATCCTACCAAGCAAAACAAAGAAACACTTCAACAATTTCATAAGGGAAAACAACAAAAACCCTTCCAGCAGAGGGAGACAGACAGAGGATTAGCTCTCAATCTTGATTTTGGGGGAAGGTGGTGAAGGGAAGAAAAAAAAATGTGTCTCATAAGAATTCTAACTACAAACCCACCTGCACCTACTTTTGGTGATAAAATTCATATAATTCAATTACTCCCACAACACCAAAATAAAATAATCTTAAATTGAATGCTTAGTCCCAAAGTGGCCTTGGATTGATGGTGTCCTCAGGGACCAGACAGAAGCAAATTCAAATCCTTTTTTCAAAGAAGACACTCTAGATACAGAAACTCAGGCAGCAAAGATAACAGGAGAAAAAGGAGCTTGAAAAAATGATGACAATTGTAATTGCAGAACCAGTTCAATCTGTTTCAGCTTTGTCAGTGATAAAATGTAATAAAATGGTGAGTTGTTTTTCAGTTGCCATGAATCCCCAGGTTGCAAGTCAAGCAGCCTGAGGATATGCAGATGAACTAAGCTTGCCCAATTCATGACCCCAGAGCTGGCAAGAACAAAAAGTCAACCACATAGGGAACCTAAGTGTCTGGATTGGGAAATGGAGGACACATTAAGAAGAAATGGGGAACCTGTTTTTTTGTTTGTTTGTTTTTTGCAGATTTAAGAGCCAAGGACCCATCACCACCTCTTTGCATGATCCAATCAGATCACGCCTCCTTGCATTTTCCCGTCTCTCTCATTGCTACTTTCTGCCTATAAAACCTCCCCACCTCCCCTACCATCCTCAGCTCAGGGAGACAGATTTGAGTGTTGCCACCTGTCTCCTTGCCAGTAGACTCACAGTAAAGCCTTTTCTTTTCTAGAAAACCACTGCCATAGTATTGGCTTCTACGTGCATCAGGTAGCCAGTCCATTTCTCAGTAACATCATCACAACACTTACACATAAACAGGCCATTGCTAAGGAAAAATCAGTGGAAGAAAAGATTGTAAAATCAGATACTCAAAGAATTTTCAGAATTTTCTCTAAAATATGAAGACCTAATATATTTTAGGAAGTTAAAGGGTATAAGGTAATATATGAAAAAATTAAACACCAAGAAAACTTTAAATCTAATAAAACATTTAGAAATAAATAATACATTATAATTGTTTAAATTTTTTTGTAGTTATACAATAATCGAGCATATTTTGGAGGTGCTGCTGATATTTTGATAGATGCATAGAATGTGTAATTATCAGATCAGGGTACTTGGAATATTTATCACCACAAACATTTATCTTTTCTTTGTATTGGGAACATTACAATTCTTCTAGCTATTTTGGAATATACAACAAATTATTATAAGCTATAATTTCCTTACTGTACTATTGAGTGATAACATTTATTCCTTGTATCTAACTGTATTTTGCTATCCCTTAGCAGGTTAGAAATGTGTAAAGAGATAGTCCATGAAGTGAGAGCTAGATAGGAAGAAATTATCTGGAATTCAGCATAGCAAAAGAGAAAGGAATATAAAAGAGATATTAAGAGAAATGTAGGTGAAAGTCATAAAATCTAGCTTGTCTTCTAGACTTCTGAAGTTGTAGAAGGCAAATAGAAAGAAATTGGAGTATATTAGTTGAGCAATAGAGCTATTCTTATAGATATACGTTATCATCTTGGTGGATTAATAGAAGGATTAATAGAAAATTTTAATGTGATGTGTTAAATATGTGTTTCTGATTTGCAGATCACCTACCCAGAGACTACAGACTTAAGTATGTACATTCTATCATCTTTGAACTGAATTGGGCCCAAGTGGCCCATAGAACCGATAATTACTATTTTTTGGATATACATAGAAATTGACTCTCCTCTTCTTAAAGCCTGAGACTTACATTTGTTTTTTCTGAGTTCCTTCCTCAGGGAACCAACCCTCAGGCATCCCACACAGTATCAAGGAACTGAAACTCACCAAATCACTGCATCCAGACAATGATCTGTCAGACCCCTCAGACATCATGATTCATGTTTTCCAACTCCTCTTCCTTTCTTTTCCCTAATTCCTTTTTACCAATTCCTCTTCTGTACCCCTCTCTAATTCCTATTTCCCCACATATAGTTACATATCTTTCCTGCGATATGAACCCCTAATTTTAGCCAGTTGAGAAGATGGATTTGAGAATGATCTCCCACCTTCTGGGATGCAGCACCCAAAAACACCTTCTTCCCTGACAATACTTATTGTCTCAGTGATTGGCCTTCTGTACAGCAGGCAACAGAACCTAGACTGTTCCCCTGGTGTTTTGGCAACATAACCATGACTGAAATGTGATCGTGCTTGTTGGTTGGCATCATGTCAAAGAGAAAATAGCATAAAATATTATTCATAAATGGGTTTGGAGATACAGGTTTAGAAATTATGTTCATAACCTTCTTCTCAACTTTTATTGCTAGAAGTTTGCTACATGGTCCTATTTACTTGTTAGGGAGGTCAGAAAATGCAGCCTAGCTAAGAACCGGAAAGAACAGGAAATGAGTTTAATGACTGGTCTGCAGGTTTTGCAGGTTAACACTTCTGGCCACTAAATGTGCCTTTCACTCTTCTCTTCACACATGAAAGACAATCATACCCTCTCTCATGGAGACAACCCAAGGTTCAAACTATTTTCAGCTTATACCTGGAAATCTAGAATTCAGTTGATTTTCACAGCTTTCCATAGGAAAACATACGGATCCTCACATCCTGGCAAACTATTACCTGAAAGAGATAAGTTATGTCCAGCCCCTTCCACCACCTCTAAAATACAACAGTTAAAGAGGTCAAAGACATCACATTAAATATTCTCATTCAGAGTAGGAGAATAACAGAGACATATGGCAGTTCCTGATTCCAAAACAAGAAAACACATAGTAAAATATACGGAAACTGGAGGCCAAGCTCACTCATGAATATAGGTAAATACATCTTAAACAAATGCTGGCAAATCAAATTCTGCAATATATAAGAAGAGTAGTGCATAATGAACAAGTTATTTTTCCCAGATATGCAAGGCAAATTTATCATTTGATAATGATTAATATAATTGAACACATTGAAATTGAGCGATGAATTTAATAAAGTGAGGAGTAAAATAAGCAAGTCACAGAGGAGCATTTATCATAACCTTCATTGATATGTAGCTTAAAACATACAAAACTAATAAGGGTACCTTTTTAGGAGTATACACATGCATATTTGAACTTTTAAGATGAAAGCAAGGGCATGATACACACAAAATTTGGAGAAATTGTTATTTCTGAAGTGTGAGGCATCAGAGGGATTGGTAATAGTCTCTAATATTGGTGATAGAGTCTCACTTAAATATCAACATAAATGATCTTTTGCTGTAATTGATACGTGATTTAAAAATTAAAATACAAGTGCGTTGGTGTGAAAGGCATTTGACTGGGGAAAGTCTGTCAGAAAGAGCAACAGAAGAGAAAGCACTTCGGAGTGAGGGCCTTCACCCATCTTAGGGACTTGGTCGTAGCTACCACAATCAGAGGTTCAAGGACCACAAGCTGCCTGAATTCTTTTCATAAAAGATTTTGGGAGAGTCCAAGCATAAGCAAAACAACTTGCTTCAGGGCTTATGTGACAACACATGTCACAGAAATATAGAAAATCATTATCCCCAATTCTGTTTCAAGCTGGGCTTCCTTCTGGCATCCTGAAAACTGAAGTCTGAGGGAGGAGGGGTTTGGGAGGCACCAGCCCAGAGAGTGGCCTTTCTCAATGAATACTCTCAGTGTCTTTGCCATTGTAGACTTCCTGCCAGAAGCCTCACAAACAGCAGGGAAAACCCAGTGGCAGTCAGGCCAGGAAAGACAGAAAGTGCAGGTGACACAAACTGGCTGATGCTGACTCTGGAGCTTGGGGGCCAAATGAAGCACTCATTTTGGAAGTGTCAAAAATAGTACAATGCGGCACTTAGAGAAAGGTGAGACCCTCTCCTGAAATGCCATCATGAGTCTAGTTTTACCCACAGTCATTTATGCCAGTTGATATTTTGGACATACACATAAAGAGTTGCTACACACACATCCACACATACACACACCCATCAACCCCCTACACACAAAATAACACTTCTAAAAACTGTATGTGCGGGAGCCTGTCCTGGGGTCGGGGGAAGGGGGAGGGATACCATTAGGAGATATACGTAATGTAAATGATGAGTTAATGGGTGCAGCACACCAACATGGCACATGTATACATATGTAACAAACCTGCACGTTGTTCACATGTACCCTAGAACTTAAAGTATAATTTAAAAACGAAAGTGTGTGTATATGTAACTGTGTGTTATATGCTTTATGTCTTTTTGATTTCAGAAGAGAGAATCACTTCTGAAGCAAGATATTTCCCTGACCCCTCGTGGGACTAGCAACAGGGGTGCCTTGTTTAGTCAGCCTGTCACTCTCAGCTCCTGGCGGGAGGGAGTGCATGAGCAAATGAGGCAAGAATTGGAGTGCAGGACAATTGGAACTGGCTGGCTGCTTTGGCACACTCTGTGCAGGACCCCCCAGCAGCATCCATATGGGGGTGTCTATAACCCGCAAAGCCCCAGAGGGCAGGTTACAGCGCTCTTTTAGCTCTGCCATCTGTGGATGGCTTAAATGTTAACAGTTCAGTGGGCCCTTTGCCTGTTGCATGGGGCAGCTGCCCTCCACCAGCAAGGGCAAAGGGCCAGTGTGACAGTCTTTGGTATCCACACTCATGGCTCCTGAGCTCTTGTCCCACATCCAGGAAAAATGAGGTTGCACAAATGAATTGAAGGATGATAAATGCGGGGGGAATTTATTGCGGATGACAGTGGCTCTCAGCGGGAAGGTGAACTGAAAAGGGGATGGAGGTGTCGGGGGGTAGGTAATCTTCCCCCGAAGTCCAGCCGGATTCTTCTCTGAAGTTAACACTGTCAGGCTGTCCCTCTGAAGTCAAGCTGCTTCTCTTTGACGTCCAGCTGTAGTCCCATCTACCAGGTGAGTCTGGGGTTTTTATAGGCACAGGATGGTGCAGGGTGGGGCCGTGGGTGTTTTAGGAAAAGGCAATATTCGAGCTGGAAAAGAGGGATATAAGTTATCACTTTGGGTCGTGGTTTCAGGCTTTTTGGTTTGGGGGTGGGGTTTTCATTGGGGACCTGTTCTTTTCCTCCTAGAATTTCTCTGCCTCCTGTCCCCATCACTCCTATTGAGTTTTCTAAGAATATATCTTCACTAGAAAGAAATTCAAGTATGACATCAAGTTTCTCAGATACTATCCAAAACATTTGATGAAGGGCGTTGGTGCGTATTCTGCTTCATGGTTATGCTTAAATGGGTCCTATTCTTGAAATAAAATGGTGGCATGTCAGAAGTCTCCAATATGTAGGACATGCTTATCATATGCTTACCTTATGGCCTTTTGATCCAGCACCTTAGAATAAGTAAGGAGTCTTGTCCAGAAGCCACTTGATTTTCTTAGATTTCAACATATTCAATTGTTTATTAGTTGACACAGCACTCAATAGCTTTGCAAAGTCCTCAGGGCTCCTGTAACCAAGATATGGCAGCCAGGTTTAATTGCATAAAATAGCTACAACAAGAAATTCACTTAGAGCACTCACACACACACAAATAAATGGTGTGAAAATGTTCCCACAATGATGTCAACAAAATACCCTGGCATTTTTTCATGTCCTTTCTTTTATGTCTATTAAGTCATTCTAAGTTGGCTCCCTCATTTTAGCTTTCCTAAAAATGAAGCATTTCTATACAGTTAAACCTGCTGACCAGGCACATTCCATAGACCTATTATTATATTTTTAAATTAGTTTTCCTCTTTCATTTTCAACTGGATCAAAAAGCAAAACCCAGCATCCATTGGCTGAGGTCATCTCTGCAGGAAGCCCAATTAACTGAAAATAAAGCCTCAAATGGTAGATGAACCAGAACTCATAATAAGCTTCCCCCAGGGTACCATGACCAATTTGTGCCTTAAAATGTTTTAATGTGATCTTTCCCCATACTTTTAGTCTTGTCACCTCTTTTATCAATATAGTACTGTCTTTAATGTATACACTATTAGATATATGCATACGTATGAATATAAATTGGTGGTACTTCTTTTCAGTTTCTTAAATTAATTTGTTTACACTTACCTGGACAGAAACATCTGTTTCTGTCCCTTTGAAAAAAGTAAAGATTACTAGGCTGCATTTTAAAAATTTGTCATTTCACAGTTATTTACAAGTATGTTGTTGACAGAGTGGATCTGAGAGGGTAGAAAAGGGGAGAGGGAGAGAGAAAGACAGACAGAGGGTGCGAACGTGAGAGAGACAGAGACAGAGAGAAAGGAGAGAGAGAGAAACTAATTATACAACAGATGCCAAGAGTGGTATTTATTCACCAAAACTGCATGGGTCATTCATTAAAATCTCAGTTTTAATTAGCAAACACCTGTTTTCTGTTTGATTTTACACTGATATCTACTGTCTGCAATTTGCTTTCTTCAATGCAAGCAATTAGATATCCCTGACAGTAACGGTTAATCTAATTAGTCCCGAGGTGCCCTGGGAGGCAACTATCGACTGGAAGAAATTGCAGATATAAGTGATCACAGATTCATTCACCTGGTTGAATAAGATTTGTGCAAAATTATTGTTGGATATCAGCTTTCCCCCACCCCTGACCTTTCCTTTTGGACTTGGGTTTAAGAGGAAGAGTGAACTGAAGAATATTTTTGAGTGCCTACTATGTATCAGTCACCACGCAACGGCCAGACAGTAGGAAAATGAAACTGTTACAGCTTCTAGCCTAGAGGAGGTTTACAGCCTGATGAAGGAGTCAGATGCATAAACAAGTTATTCTATATGTAAAGATCTTGGAAGCCCCAAGGAGACAAGATGAATCCATGCATTTACATGCAAGAATTAAGGTACTTCTCTAAGAAATTTTGATTGCTACTGAAGAAACAAGATGAGGTTGCCTTTTTGCAAACTGAGAAAGTTGTTTGTTTTCAAATTGATAAAAGTTTGCTTGCAAACATTCCATCTGTGTGACTCTATCAGCATCTTATCATAACCTTTTTTAAAGCTACCTGATGTGCCTCTCTTTACATGGATTATAACATGTAAGATATTCTGTTTCCTAATTCTGAAGTTTAGTTAAAGCAGGTTGTCACTGAGTCCAAAGGTCTAGGAAATATGCATGAAAGAGGAATCAGTTTTCAGACCAAATTCCATATGCACGTTTCAAAAATGGTACAGTTAGATAATTCAGAGTGAATATTTCCACAAGTAAAGCAAAGGCCCAGAAATGGCACCCATAGAGATGTCTGGAAAAACTTCTTTCCTCTGCTCTGGCCTAAGTTTAATATACTTGCTTTGAAAAGATGAGAGCCCTGAGCTTCACTTGGCTCAATTCACAAATTATACTCAGATAGGGAAAAACTATCTATCTCTCCAGCACACACAGGTTGATGCCCAAGCTGGTTTTAGGAGGCATCTTCTGTGCATTGCACAAACTTAATGCAAGCAGCCTCTGACTCTGTGAACATCACATTATGCTAAACATTGTGAAAGAGGAAGGCGGGGGAGTTTTAACAACAGTACTGCAAAAATTAAGTTATGCTCTGTCTAAAATTTCCCAAAGGCTTTTGCTGGAAGACATTCATCAGCTGGTGTGATGATGGTGGTAATTATTGACTGGAATTGTGTTTCTTCTTTATAGAACAAAAATGCGTCTAAAATGCTCTAGATTTGGACCGCCTCTAAAAGATTAGTTGTTTAGATAGAGTGATTGTGAAAAGCTTCTTGTCCATAGACATTGCAGTGATAAAGACAAAGATGATCGTTATAATAGAAATTACTGAGATGAACATCATTAGACAGTTTTTCATGTATAAATGTCTATTACTAGAGAAATAGGGGAAGGATGAACATTTGTCAAGCATCTATTATATGCCAGCAACTGCTGGGTAGGAGCTTCATATATAATATAATTTTCATGTTCACCCTGTTAGCTACGTTTTATCTATCTCTTTTATAAAATGCGGAACAGGCTCAAAATGGTTAAGTGATTTTCCTAAACGTTTTACAGTTAGGAAGTGGCAAGTCATTGTTTTAACCAAAGTTCCTCTGATTCTTTATACTATCTGGCTGTCTCCAAAGAACGACTAATAAATACTGATATTCATATCATGTTCTGCACTTTACAGCACACTTTAGAAATTATATGAAAAGTTTCTACCTAGGACAGTGTCTGGCATTTACGTTCTGTTGTTTGATTCTTATAGTAATCCCAAGACATTGTTGAAACAGGTAATATTTCCGTTCTGTTAAAGGCAAAGAAATAAAAAAAAAAAAGACAAGTCTGGAAATCTTCAGGATTCTGTTAAATATTACTAAACACTAGATAAATGAAGTAAATCATATGCAGTTCTACCCCTAAGAAATTCACAATGTCATGGACGAGACAGAAATAGGTATACAGAATATAAGATATAATAGAGAAAGTACAAAGATTTATTTTTGGAACAGTGAGATTTGTTCTTCAAAATAATAGCACATATTTCCGTTTCTAAATAAGTTGTGGCCTACTTAATATTTATCTGTCCTGTGTTTTATGTCTCAGAATAACTCAGGTTAGAGTGTTCATGGTAGCTTACAGGCATGTTATTTATCACTAGCCATAAACTGCTATTCTTTTTTTTTAAAAAAAAAAAAAAAAAGGCCTGATTTGTAGCATTGGCCAATTTTTTTTTTTTTTTTTTTTAAGATGGCGTTTTGCTCTTGTTGCCCAGGCTGGAGTGAAATGGCACCATCTCAGCTCACTGCAACCTCTGCCCTCTGCCCCATGGATTCAAGCAATTCTCCTGCCTCAGCCTCCTGAGTATCTGGGATTACAGGCATGCATCACCACGCCTGGCTAATTTTGTATTTTTAGCAGAGACGGGGTTTCTCCTTGTTGGTCAGACTGGTCTTGAACTCCTGACCTGAGGTGATCCACCTGCCTCAACCTCCCAAAGTGCTGGCATTACAGGCGTGAGCCACCACACCCAGCCACCATTAGCCAATTTTTATGATGTAAATACCCTCAAAACTTCAAGCTGTCCTCATGATGTAACTAACATGGAGTTGGGAAAAGATGTCCACAATTGGCTCACCAGAGCTGGTAGAAACGGGCTTAATCACATCCTTGGCAGAGTTAATATTAGAGTATGGAATGTGTTTCCCTACCAGATCCACCTTCTTTTTTTTAGGGCTTAAAACCAGGGATACAGGTTTGTTACATGGATGTATAGTAGAATGCTGGGGTTTGGGCTTCTATTGAACCCATCACTCAAATAGTCACTATAGTATTCAATAGATAGTTTTTCAACCCTTGCCCTGTCTCTTCCTCCTCCCTCTAGTGGTCCCCAGTATCGATTATTTCTATCTTTATGTCTATGTGTACCCAATGTTTAGCTCTCATTCACAAGTGAGAACATGAAGTATTTAGTTTTCTGTTTCTGCATTAATTCACTTAGGATAATGGCCTCCATCTGCATCCATATTGCTGCAAAAAAACATGATTTTGGCTTTTGATGGCTGTGTAGTAGTCCATGATGTATATGTACCAAATTTTGTTTATTTACTACACAGTTGATAGGCACCTGGGTTCATTCTGTCACCGTGCTGTTGTGAGTAGTGCTGTGATAAGCATATGAGCATGGCTGTTTTTTTGGTAGAATAATTGATTTTCCTTTGGGTATATACCAAATAATGGAATTGCTGGGTCAAATTGTAAGTTTTATGTTTAGATCTTTGAGAAATCACCAAATGGTTTCCTATAGGAATCTCTGCCTTCTTTGCAGTACTCATTCCTGTCTCCATGACACCCACTTCGTGTCCACATATGCTCTCATACTGTTTCCTCACATCCTCTTATACTCCACGACAATATTCCACATATGCTCTCATACTGTTTCCTCACATCCTCTTATACTCCACGACAATATTCCACATATGCTCTCATACTGTTTCCTCACATCCTCTTATACTCCACGACAATATTCCACATATGCTCTCATACTGTTTCCTCACATCCTCTTATACTCCACGACAATATTCCACATATGCTCTCATACTGTTTCCTCACATCCTCTTATACTCCACGACAATATTCCACATATGCTCTCGTACTGTTTCCTCACATCCTCTTATACTCCATGACAGTATTCCACATATGATCTCATACTGTTTCCTCACATCCTCTTATACTCCACGACAGTATTCCACATATGCTCTCATACTGTTTCCTCACATCCTCTTATACTCCACGACAGTATTCCACATATGCTCTCATACTGTTTCCTCACATCCTCTTATACTCCATGACAATATTCCACATATGCTCTCATACTGTTTCCTCACATCCTCTTATACTCCATGACAATATTTCCATTAGGAAAAAGTTAAACCAATTAGTTGCCTGTTGTAGGGACATCTGTGTTTTACTAATCAGGGAAAAATGACAGTGAGAATAAGCAGGTAGGGAAGGTATTTCAAAGACAGAGCCCCATCTCAGGAGTCGTGTAATCACACACACACAAAGTAAGGGATTTTCAGCATTAACTAGATTTGAAAAGGGACCCAGCATTATTGGCCCTTCTCTCCTACAGGTAAGGAACATTTTTATAAGACTATATTAGTGGAATCAATGCACTAACACAAAGGAGCAACTATAATGCAAGAAACCAGCTGAGTGAGATACTATAGAGAAGTCAATCCTTGTGTTATCACTCTCACTAAAGGCTGCTAATACTTCCAAGACACTGGAAGAGTCTTGCAAGAATTAAGTTGTTTTCATAATGCTGCCCTTCTTGTTATTTTATGCTTCAATCTTTACTTCTGTAACATCCCTGCTTCTATCTTTCCCTTCAGCCCACACCACTTTGTTTATTTCTAGACACTGGCAGGATGCAGAATCTAAGTACTCAGTGTTATTATTCTGCTGAGGGATTTGGAGAGGGGTGCATAATAAACTCTGAGTTACTTCTCAGTACACAGAGCTGTGATCAGTTTTTGCTGTCTTTTTTCTCCCTCTAGTCTTGTTTGTCAAACAGAAAAACAACGCTGGCTACTTTCACATCCATATTCAATGACTTGATTTGAGTATTGTTTTAATACTTCATCAGAAAATTATTATTCTCTTCTTTCTTTACCCATGTAATTTTAAGAGGTTTACTGAATTTTAAAATGTCTTTTTGTCGTATCTCCAGGCTTATATTTTGTCATGAAGAAAATACACCTCCAATTTGATAATAGAGGTCACTGAGGGATTCGTGTTTTGAAATGTACTCTTCAGCAGATTATTTATTTAATAGTAATAACTGCAAACACATATAGCACTTGCTGTGTGCAAGGCATTGTACCAAGCACTGTGAATATGCTGACTTATATAGTCCTCATAACAACCTACTTATGGGTATTACTATTTCTCCAATTTTACAAATAAGGAAATTAAAACAGAGATAGTTATGGAAATAGCAGATGGTGAAGCTAAGCACCATCTGAGTCCAGCATAGCTGTCTCTCGAATATGATTTAACTTCGACCCTGTCCATTTTGACCTAGAACAAAAATCATGACCTTTGATTTGGCCTATCATACTGCAGCACTATAGACATTAAAGGATTCTCAATATTTAGTATCAGCTTCTGTAGTCCTCCTAATTAAGAAATCACAAGATATCTTGCTAGCATTATAAAGCCTATTCTATTCTCAGAACAAAAGAAAATTTCTGATTAGGAGAGAATCTCAGAAAGCACAGTATATTTGTAGAGAAAAGTCATTCAAATTTCAGAAAATTTTAGAATCTTTGTGCAACGCTTGTATTATTTCTTAGCTTCTTTTACAACAGCATGCCAAAGTCTCCTAACACCAGGAGGAAGTTACAGCTAGAAAGAATGCAACAGCATACCAGGCACATAGTAGCCTCTCCAAAGACCAGACTCATAGTTAGTGTTTCATAGAGGTTTGTTGAGTGAATGAAATGCATATAAGTGAAATAACTTGCTGCTGTTTGTGAATGCTTGATATTTTATAGCTAGAAGCAGAAAGTGGTTTCTCTGAGTTGCAGGACATATGATCCCTTGTTAATATATAAAATTATTTAGGAGAGTTAATGCATTATACTTCCTTTAGCGGGAATGCATATATTGGTGGCAGTTGGACTGTATATATGTAATATATGCTTTCATATTAAGTCATAAGGTGCTTTCCCTAGAATGAAAATAGGCAAGGAATACACACAGCCAAGTGATAAGTTTAGGAGCATGACTGGGATAGGAATCAAAGATACATCTACTAGAAATCAATTGTGAGGCTCACACCTGTAATCCCAGCACTTTGGGAGGCTGAGGCAGGTGGATCATGAGGTCAGGAGTTTGAGACCAGCCTGACCAACATGGTGAAACCCTGTCTCTACTAAAAATACAAAAATTAGCCGGGTGTGGTGGTGGGCACCTGTAATCCCAGCTACTCAGGAAGCTGAGGCAGGAGAATCGCTTGAATGTGGGAGGCGGAGGTTGCAGTGAGCCAAGATCATGCCACTGCAGTCCAGCCTGGGTGACAGAGTGGGACTCAGTCTCAAAAAAATAAAAAAAGAAAAGAAAAAAAATCAGTTGTGAGATCCAAATGAATGGATTTTGGCATGAAGTTCTGCATAGACTTAGGTTTGAAAAAAAATGAATTAAGCAATTACTAAGATACATTTCAGAAGGGAGAAACAGCAGTTACACAGAAAATTGCTTAATCCTGAAATGTAAATGTGAAGGTATTGGCAATAAACTCAAGAATTGAGTCCACGACTGAGAGTTGAAAGTTGAGAACAAAGACAGTGTACGGGAAAGGGCAAGTTCCCCAAATGGAGACCTTTTGAGCAGATGCAGGAGAGCTGGTTATCTTGGAAACACCACAGGGCAATGAGGTCAACGGTTGTGTCCCCAGGCCAGTCAGAGTTCTCACAAACAGCTGCATGGGACAGGAGTTAATTTATGTTTGCCTCATTTTTAAAAAGACAAAACATTTGTTGGAACACTGAAGTGGCTCTCTGGATAAGGATGAGCGTCACTTTTTAGAAGTTCACTGGATTAGCAGCCGGGTGCCGTGGCTCACACCTGTTATCCCAGCACTTTGGGAGGCTGAGGAGGGTGTATCACCTGAAATTGGAAGTTCGAGACCAGCCTGACCAACATGGAGAAACCCTGTCTCTACTAAAAATACAAAATTAGCTGGGCGTGGTGGTGCATGCCTGTAATCCCAGCTACTCGGGAGGCTGAGGCAGGAGAATTGCTTGAATCTGGGAGGTGGAGGTTGCAGTGAGCCAAGAGCATACCATTGCACTGCAGCCAGGGCAACAAGAGCAAACTTCTGTCAAAAAAAAAAAAGTTCACTGGATTAGCTAAAAATATATTTTGCTGACTATTATCCATCCTCAAAAAGGCTTGATAAAAAAATATTTGGGAAATGATGATAAATTATAGCTAAAAAGAAGCTAATAGTATACTGTTAGTAAAATATTGGTATTGAAAATTATTATAAATATGTTTGAGTGTTTATGTGTATGATTTAGTGAATATATATATCGAGAGAAATGTTCCAGTTTTGTCTCAATATGCATAACCTTTTACATGTCATAATAAAATTCTTTAGGACCCTGTGTAACCTCCAGGAACTCTTTTAAAAGAAATATTGTATGAATAAGTGTGGCTGACATCAAAGTCCACATTCTTAATTGCTACCATATACTGGTAGTTGAAATAATTTTTCAAGGAGCTCAGTCTGCTCAGCCAGTTTTCTTCTCTCATTTCTCCTCCTTTCTCCCTCCCTTAAAATGCCCATACTTGAGCTGAAGTTGTGTTTTCCTCCACTGGAACTCAGACCCTGAGACTTTGGTTTTGTTATTTTTCCTTTCTAGGATATCTTCTCTGTGTTTTTGTTCTTCTAGAGGGGTGACTGATCCTTCAACTCAAAGCTATTAACTTTTAGCCTCTTATTTTCCTAGTTATATTTTATTTATATGATAACACCTGCCTAAACACTTGTGAAAATATTAGAAGAGACAGTCATTGTTAAAAATGAGCATCTGTATTCATTTACAGATGAGAAACATAGAACATGAAATGAGCTTACCTTTAATAGTTCTCTGACAATAGCACCCTTGTTTCTGATTGGTTCATAGGAACAACATAGTAGATTTTTGGGACACAAAGCCCATGTCGTAACCACCTTCTATCAATTACAAGACACATGTGACTTTTCTGATCAAATTTCTAACAATTGCCACTTGCCTTTTGTTCTGTGCCATGGTATGATGTGGTATGCTCTAGTGACTATGAACATGGGATTTTGAGTCAGACTGTCTTGTGTTTTTTCCTGGATTTTTCAAAGCTAGCTGTAGGTCTTGGGAAAATTACTTAAAATTTTAAACATCAGTTATTCATAAAATGAGAATAATTGTATTTATCTCATAGAACTGGTATAATTAACTTAGCATAGGACCTGGCACATATGTGAAGGCTCCATGGATGTTAGTATGTATTATTGGTTGCATACACTCAACTCTTCTATATGTCAACTTTTAGGTTCATTAAACTGCCACATCTTGCACAGATGGTGCACAGAACGGGCACCATGGTGCTACAGATGGTGGTATAGAACTGGCACCGTGTAAAATTGAGACATCAACCCTGAATCTCATGCTTTCAGCTCAGTTTAACATTGAACCACACCCTAAATGTCTCCTGATATTCTTCCTTGGCTCCTGAATATGTTCCCAATTTTCTCATTTTTAATGTTGAATTCACACTTAATTATTGGATTCCTTTCATACATATCCAATAATGACTTGACCACAGTCAACTAGTGGCTTCACGGATAAAAAGGACTAAGTTGCTAAATGTCTAAAAATGACTTGACCAAGGTCAAGTAGTGGATAAAAAGGATTTTGACACAAACAGTCTGAACCAGACCTGCAGTGTTGACCATTACCCTTTCTATGACAACATTAACTCAATACCTAAATGCTGTTTATATTACCCCATAAGCTACATGCACTTAGATCACCTTCAGGGAGTATTCTCCTCTGTTCTCCTTTAGCTCCTGGATGCTATTTCTGACAGACCCAAAGTGCTGTGAATGTCAAGCCCACCTAACTAGCCAAGGAAAAGGTCGAGTGGAGCTGTGAAATTCTTACACTTGATCACCAAGATACTGGTACTGGGCAAAAGTGTTATTTGGCAAACTGAAAGCATGGGTCTCACAATTAATGGTCAAGCATAGGATGAAAATTCAATCCTGCGGTTCTCGCCACTGCCCTAGACTCCATCAATACCTCTCATAACTTTGATAGAATGCTTCTTGGGTTCCTTGTGCAAAATACTTTGATCAATCAGTTTATTCAGTGTTAAGGGGGCAGAACTATGGGAGATTTTGGTAGCCTGCCTGATATTAAAGGGAAAAATACATCTTTCCTTATATGCAGTCATGCAGCCTCCTATGAAAGCTTTCTACCAAGATTACAGTGGATTTGTACTCTCTGTATCCATTGGAGGTCAACCACTGAGATACTAGACTTCAGGTAATGGTTTTTCAGAAATAGTGGCACTGCCCCACCTAATTCCAGGAGGGGGTTGCTTATTTCTGTCATTACCAAAAGGATAAATATGCTTATATAATGCTTGTATTTGTAGAAGCAGGTACTGAGCACCCTCTCATGATTCACATTCTCAGTTATGAACTGCCTGCACTACCTTTGCTATGCACCATTACCCGTTTGATTTCTTCTTCTTCTTCCATTTCTGTCTTCACTCAAAAGATTTGGAGCTCGGCATTGTTTTCCTGGCTATGACCACAGCTGTTCTTTGTGATCACAATTCAGATTTTACTCCCTGGCTATGTAATCCCAGATAATTCTGGACAAACATGCAGTCTAACATGATCCAGTCTCTGAATCTCTTAGCTCCGTACAGCTTCTGAAGCAGACCTGCACCATTTCCCCTTTCAAGCCCAGCCCATCTGCCAGGTTCTCTAAGACTTAAGAAAGTGAGACCTCTTTATAGCATCTGTGCTCCTCTCATTCCTTCCTGTTTCTTCTGACTGTCAGCTGTGGTCCTCACCTGCTCCAATCACAAACACAGGGAGGTATTTACAGCTAGAGTTCACTGGCCCGAAAATTTCTGTGTTATATGCAGCAGTTGCAGGACATGAGGGAGCAGGTGGAAGACTCTGGCTACATCAGCAAGTTTCAAAACCCAAAGGCATAATTTCTCCCCAGCAGCAGCAAAAAAAAAAAAAAAAAGGAAATAAAGGCAACTGCTAATGCAGTTAAATTGTGTAGCCTAGGGGAATTGAACACTGTAATCTAACCTTCTTGTAAGACCACAGGGGAGTCTTTTCCTGATGTTCTGGACGGAATTTGGTAAAGGCGATCGAAGCAACTCCAGTTTTCTTGACTCCAAACACGTGAAATAGAACCTAATAGAAAGAGGCAATTAGACCTAGGAATCGACTCATAGCCCAATAGGATTAAAAAAGTTGTCTACCTGGAACAAGCCCTGAATTAATGCACATTGAAGTCCCTCTACAGAGAGCTGAAACATAGATAAGGCAGATCAAAATTAATAAAATCACTTTTAAGTATGTCTCCAAATTCTGCATTCTCATCTGCTAGATGAACTGGGCAAACTTTAGAATCAGGGCTAATAAAGAGAATTGTTAAAAATATATTTATTTATTTGACTATTTGACGATTATTTAGAGTGTCTGTTATGTGGCAGGCACAGGTCTAGGTGATGAAGATTCATATTGAAGAAAAAAACAAAATTTCCCTTTCTCATGCCAGTAGTAGAAAACTGGCAGAAATGAGACAGGTAAAATGTATACCTTTTAGAAAGAAATTAAATATTAAAGTGTGGAAAAGGGGATAAAATTCCATGAGTGAGATGGTGCTCGGAGAGGGAGAATAAGATTTGAGAGTAGACGAGAGGGTGATTTTTGAGAAAAAGCATGATGGAAGAGGGGGAATGAGCCATGAAGGAATCTGAGAGTAGATCAGCCCAGGAAGAGGGAATAGCAAATGCGAAGGTTTGAGACAGGACCCTCCCTGGAAAGTCTGAGAAACAGCAAGGAAGATGGTGGAACCAGACTGGAGAGAGCTAAGAGAAGAATATTAAGAGATGAGGCATGTGTGTGTCTGGGGGAACAGGATTAAGTGCATAGTAAGAATTTCACTATTACTCTCAGATGGAAGCTATCTGTGAGTTTTGAGCCAAGGAGTAACGTGATCTGACATGTTTTAACAGATCATTTGGCTTCTCTGTTTAAAACAGATTTGAGTGGGCAAAGGTAGAAACAAAAAACTGGATAGGAGACAAAGGCAGCCATAGAGGTGGGAGCTGATGGTGGCATAGACCAGAGAGTCACAGTGGAAGTGTGAATAAGTGACAAATTTAGGACATATTTTGAAGGTAAAATCTATGGATTTTTATAATGAACTCAATACAGTATATGAAAGGAAAGTCAAGATTAAAAGCAAGGATTTGGGCCTGATCAGCTAGAAGAACAGCTATCATTAACAGATATGTGGAAGATGACAAAAATGTCAAATTTAGAAGGCAGAATGTAAGGAACTCAGTTTTGAATATGTTTATTTAGACATCCAGTAAACATCCAAATGGACATGTCAGATAGGCAGTTTGACAACAGAATCTTTTTGTTTTTATATTTTTATTTATAAGCCTTTTCATCAAAGAGACAGGAAAAAATGATGTAGAATCAGAAGCCTTGGTTGTCCCCAATTTTTGTTATTCTGACTGGCTCTTGGATCATGGCTAATCCACGGACAATGGTAGGAGGCAATGATGTTCTTAGAGCACAGAAATTTCCTTGAAGTGGCAGATTTATTACGATGGAATTTTTTTTTTTTTTGGGACGGAGTCTCACTCTGTCGCTCAGGCTGGAGTGCAATGGCACTATCTCGGCTCACTGCAATCTCTGCCTCCCGGGTTCAAGGGATTCTCCTGCCTTAGCCTCCTGAGTAGCTGGGATTACAGGTGTGCACCACCATGCCTGGCTCATTTTTGTATTTTTAGTAGAGACAGAGTTTCACCATGTTGGTCAGGCTGGTCTCAAACTCCTGACCTTGTGATCCACCATCTCAGCCTCCCAAAGTGCTGGGATTACAGGCCTGAGCCACCGCTCCTGGCCACAATGGATTTTTTTTTTTCGAGACCAAGTTTTACTCTGTCACCCAGGCTGGAGTGCAGTCGTGTGATCTCAGCTTACTCCTCTGAGGTCCAGGTTCAAGCGATTCTCCTGCCTCAGCCTCCTGAGTAGCTGGGATTACAGGCGACTGCCACCACGCCCAGCTAGTTTTTGTAGTTTTAGTAGAGACAGGGTTTCACCATCTTGGCTAGGCTGTTCTTGAACTCCTGACCTTGTGATCCGTCCGCTTCGGCCTCCCAAAGTGCTGGGATTACAGGCGTGAGCCACCGTGCCCAGCCCCACGATGGATTTTTTTAAAGCCATTATTAGTCTGTGTTGAATAGCTCCTAAGACTTTAGTTTAATATCACAGTTCAAACATTAATGCAATGATTTGATCTTTCAATCTCAATCATCATTATGCTTCGCTTGCAAAAGTTAAAACTCACCAAGATTCATGTTGTAACTTGCTGATCAGGAAACATCCAAACAGATTTCTGAACTTAAGTCTCATTCAATGGTACTAAAACAATAAGCTGCAAGGAGACTACAGGACATTCTGATTGGAATGTCCATGACTTTTCTTTCCTATGAGGCATTGAGTGCAAACTTGGAATTTGTGACTCAAAGGTGGGTTTCTATCTCTTGCCTATGTGTCTGCCTGCCCCAGTTAATACTACCTGGGGATGTCTCTGGTTCTGGACTCTTCTCTCATGATTCGTCCCCTAAACAAATCAAATACCAACTTATTCACTTACTACATTGTACACCACAATTCTGTCACCAGGAAAGGATTCCATGGCACTATGCATACTCCAGCTCTAAAAGTGCCCTATTTTTAGCAATTTATACGTTCCAATGAATAATCAGCTTTTCATCATTTTTAACAAATGGCAATTATATCCCCTTCAGCACATAAGTTTTTCCCATTGATTGCCTACCTTAGTGACTTTCAGACTGCATTAGCCATTTATAGTTTTAAATTGCATTTTACTTAATTTAAAAACTGGAACAAAATGAATAAATGTTTGGTCATTTTTTCTCTATTATATTTCTGCAATATTTCTCAACCACTTATTCATTACTTGAGATGAGAGGAAGGAGCCTTTTAGACCTTTTCCCCCTTAATCACCCCCTCCCATTTAATTTAAATACCACAGATGTTATTACATATGTTTATGTCCTGTGACTCCTTGGAGTAATGTTTAAGACCCTTTCCCACTAAAAAATCAGTTATCACCCCTTTCGGGCAATATTGCCTCCTCTTGAGAGTACAGGTACTACAGTGTTTTGACTTTAGGACTGAAGAGATAAGGAACAAGAGAAGGAAAGAAAGAAAGTGGATCTGCTGTTAACATGGTTGCCACTTCCCTCCTTTTTGGGCATGAGATGAGGTGGTCTCTTAAAAGTTAACATTGATGAAATTTCTGCATTTTCGTCTACCAAGTGGCTCACTGACATCAGTGTGATGTCAACTAGGACAAGAACACTTGTTAATCTGAATCAAACAGCCACCACGTGTGGTTTCTGTATAATATAGTTTGGATACTGTTGCCTGCCAAATCTAATGTTGAAATGTAATCCCCAGTGTTGGACATGAGGCCTGGTGGGAGGTGATTGGATCATGAGGGTGAATTTCTTGTAAATGGTTTAGTGTCATCCTCTTGGTGCTGTCCTCACAAGAGTGAAGAAGTTCTCACAAGATCTGGTTCTTTAAAACTGTGTGTCTTCCTCCACCCTCTTGCTCCTGCTTTTGCCCTGTGACTTGCCTCTTCCCCCTTCACCTGCTGCCATAATTGTAAGCTTCCTAAGGCCTTCCCAGAAGCAGATGAAGCTATGCTTCCTGTACAGCCTATAGAACCATGAGCCAATTAAATCTCTTGTTTTTTACATATCACCCAGACTCAGATATTGCTTTACAGCAATGCAAGAAGGGACAAGTACACTGTATTCATACATGATTTTCTAGTTTTGCCATCTACTAAAACTTTAGAGAAACAGTTCTCCTTAAAGGATTAAAAAATAGCTGAGAACTTTGCAGAAGTAGCATTACTCCAGACCTTTCTTTCTAGTCTTTCCAGGAACGCATTATAAGCCAGATTAGGATAGATAAAAAGTCAGTAATTAAGGTGACAAGAAATGATGCTGGGGCCAACTGGCTGAGTTTTGTTATATCAACAAAATATGATCTTAGTAAGAATTTCCTCCTTAAAAACTATATGGATGAACCTTAACTTACAGGATAAATGAGCTGGTGTCATGCTTTACTACTTGCCAGTATATTGGCCTTTATAACATCCATTACGTTTTTAAAAAATTATTTTATAGGCTCCATGTTTACTTTTTGATTATTTCTAGTCAGAAATTTCTTGATTATGACTGTATTACAAAAACTTTTACACATTCATTGTGGATAATGTCCTTTAAGATAATATATTATATGTCTGTTACTTATAGTTTTATATAAAAGTAGCTCCATATTAAAATAAAAAGTTAAAATTTTATTTATTAGTAGCATTTTAAGTGATTTCAACTGCAGTAAATATATTCAAGATGTGAAATAAAAGCACCTGCATGTAATTGAGACCTTCCTCATTAATCTTTAATTTTCAATATTATTATATTTTCCTAAGATAGAAGAAAATGATTATTTTATTTTACACTATTTTTTATTTTTAGAAGACTCAGATCTAGTTTTGGTACTAGAGTTGCCTGGCATTAATAGCCCTTTCAATAGCTTTTAGTGATCAACATATTTATAACTCACAATAAAAAGGTTTTAAGCTTTTTTTAAAAAAAATATTTTTGGCTTTGTAATTGGTCTCCTTCTTCATATTGATCCCTGACTTTTCCACTCTTAGTGTACAGGAAAAGTTCTGTGTTAATTCTAACCCCCAAAGAAGGAATTTTTTCCCTTTCTATATGGGTATAGGGGTCTAATGGATCCTTGATGTTTATGTTCCATAATTAGAATAATTATTTATAGAGCTACCTCTTTCATTGCTTAACTAATTCATAACTAACTGCCTTACTTGGTATTTACTTTCATCTTTATTGAATATTAATGAATATTCTTGGCACTGAATAAACAAACTTCCATTAATTTTACAGGTTAGACTACTTGCATACATTTCAGAATATATCTGGTAAGACCACAGAAAGTATACAATTTTAATACTGAAATATAGTTATTTATAAGTGTCATCCCGTAATCACTTTTAAAGCAATTTTACCTCTACATTTCTTTTTTTATATACAACAATACTACTATAAAGGCAGAGGGTATTCTTTCTATTTAACAGCTGGAAAACCAGAGCTCAGAGACTTTATTACTTGCATAAGGTCAACCGAGTATGTGCAGGGATGAGAATAAAATCTTAACTCTCAGCCCCTTCCACAGTAATATATTTTCTTTGGGAAATAATCATAGGCAATAAAAGTACACCTTATATGAAAAAATCATGATGTGTATGGACTTCAAATCACTTGGTAAGAGTAGTATTTCTAGAGTACTTCCTATTTCTCAAACAGTGAGCAAGAAGGCACAATGGGGTCATCAATTCTGGCTCTCAGGAGTCCACTGGGTCTTTTTAAACAGTATGAGAAGGTGATGCTTAACCCCTAAAACAGCAGAAAATAGTCTTTCATCAAATCAAGATTATAAAGTAAAGACCCTTTATGTACTTTTGCCTGCCTATCCAATGCAAATACCTGTACAAATAGAAGAGTGGCAATTTGTCAGGTGGCATTTCACATTCACCTCATTTGTTAGCCCAATGGGCCAGTAAGAAGCACTATTTTGTGCTTGGTTGATTTCTCTTTGCATGCTTTTTCTAAGGGATCAGGAACTTCTGAGAATTTGAACCAGATAAAATTTAAAGGATATCAGACCACCTATGCCTCAGAAAAACTTGCTTTATATCTTCTATTGGTAGAGTTATCTTTATTAAAAATTAATACACTGTTAAAGGGTGCTTGAAAAAGTAAGCATATTTTATATTGCTACTCTACCCCTATGTTTTAAAGGAAATACCATAAAATAATTAAGCAGAAAAGAGAATAAGCAAGCTCAAAGAAAAAAATAATAAAATAATGATGGCCATAATCATTTGTTAGTGAATCACGGACAGACCATTAGAAATTACCCAGTCAGAAAAACAAACAGACAAAAAAGAGTGAAGAAATTATGGGTCACCATCAAGTCAACCAAGTATATGTATTATTGAAAGAGCAGAAAAAGAGGTACAAAAATATTTTTAAAAACAATGATGAGAAACTTGCCCAATCTGCAGAGGAAAATGAACATCCAGATCTAGGAATTTCAAAGAACTCCAAATACGTTAAATATAAAGAGAACTTCACTGAGATACATTATACTAAAATTCTCAAAAGTCAAAGACAAAGTAAAAATTTTGAAAGCATCAAAGAACAGAAACCCATCATATACAAGTAAACCCCCAGAAGGCTATCAGCAGACTTTTCAGCAAAAACATAGCAGGCTAGAGGTGAGGGACATTATATTCAAAGTGCCGAAAGAAAAGAAGTGGCCAAGAAGCATACTATATGCGACAAGTCTGTTCTTCCAAAGTAAGGAGAGTGATAAGGCCTTTCCCAAACAAACAAAAGCTGTAGTAGTTCATCACCACTAGAGCTGCCTTACAATAAATGCTTAAGGAAGTTCTTCAGGTTGAAATCAAAAGACAATGACAACTATGAAAACATATGAAAGTATAAAACTCACTGTAAAGGGAAGGATATAATCAAATTCAGAATACACAAATAATACAATAATGCATAAATCATTTCTTACTCTAGTGTAAATGATAAAAGACAAAAGTATTAAAATAATGATGGCTATAATCACTTGTTAGTGAATACACTATATAAAACTATGCACATTTTGACATCAATAACATAAAATATGTGGATGAAAGAAGTTAAAATAGAGAGTTTTTGTATGCAGCTTAAGTGAATTTGTTATAAGCTTAAAATGGACTACTAAAACTGTAAGATGCTTTGTGTAAGCCTTATGGTAACCACAGAGAACAAACTGGTATATATACATGGGAAAAAGAGGAAATAATCAAAGCATACCACTATTTTTTTTTTTAAAAAAAGCATCACCTTACAAAGAAAAGCAGCAACAAAGGAAGAAAAAACAAACAAAAAACTATAAGACAATTAGAAAACAACTAACAAAATGGCAGTAGTGATTCTTAACCATCAATAATAGTGTAAATGGATTAAATTTTCCAAACAAAAAACAAAATGAGCAAATAGATTAAAAAAATCAAGATTAAACTATATGCCCCCTACAAGAGACTCACTTCTGCTTTAAGGACTGACGTAGGCTAAAAGTGAAGGGATAGAAAAATATATTTCTTGGAAATGAATAACCAAAAGAGAGCAAGAGTGGCTCTACTTTTGTAAAATACTTTGTGAAAAACTGTCACAAGAGACAAAGATGATCACTATGGAATGATGAAGGTGTCAGCTCATCAAAAGGATATAACAATTGCAAATATATGTACACCCAACATTGAAGCATGAAATAATTGAAGAACTAAAGGGAGAAATAGATAGCAAAATAATAATAGTAAGGAACTTAGATACTCAATTTTCAACAACAGACAGATTATCCAAACAGAAAATCAATAAGGAAACAGCAAACATAAACAACACTACAGACCAAATAGACCTAACAGACATACAGAACATTCCATCTAACAGCAGCAGAATACACATTATTTTCAAGTGCATATGGACAATTCTATAGTATATATCACAGGTTAGGCTACAAAGTCAGTCTTAACAAATTTAAGATGGGAATTATATCAAGTATTTTTTTCATGACAATGATATAAAACTAGAAATTAATTTCAAGAGAAAAATTCACAAATGTGGAAATTAAACAACAGACTCTTGAACAACCAATATGTCAAAGAACAGATCAAAAGAAAATAAAAAAAACTTGAGACAAATGAAAATAAAAATGTAACATTCCAAAACTTATGAGATGCAGCAAAAGCAGTTTAAGAGGAAAGTTTATAGCAACAAATGCCTGTAGTAAAGAAAAAAATCAAATAAATTACCCAACATTATACCTCAAGGATAAGAAAAGGATGAAAAAATTAGTCCATAAATGTCTTCTTTTGAGAAGTGTCTGTTCATATCCTTTGCCCACTTTTTGATGGGGTTGTTTGTTTTTTTCTTGTAAATTTGTTGGAGTTCATTGTAGATTCTGGATATTAGCCCTTTGTCAGATGAGTAGGTTGCGAAAATTTTCTCCCATTTTGTAGGTTGCCTGTTCACTCTGATGTTAGTTTCTTTTGCTGTGCAGAAGCTCTTTAGTTTAATGAGATCCCATTTGTCAATTTTGGCTTTTGTTGCCATTGCTTTTGGTATTTTAGACATGAAGTCCTTGCCCATGCCTATGTCCTGAATGGTAATGCCTAGGTTTTCTTCTAGGGTTTTTATGGTTTTAGGTCTAACGTTTAAGTCTTTAATCCATCTTGAATTAATTTTTGTATAAGGTGTAAGGAAGGGATCCATTTTCAGCTTTCTACATATGGCTAGCGAGTTTTCCCAGCACCATTTATTAAATAGGGAATCCTTTCCCCATTGCTTGTTTTTCTCAGGTTTGCAGCCAAAAGACACATGAAAAAATGCTCATCATCACTGGCCATCAGAGAAATGCAAATCAAAACCACAACGAGATACCATCTCACACCAGTTAGAATGACAGTCATTAAAAAGTCAGGAAACAACAGGTGCTGGAGAGGATGTGGAGAAGTAGGAACACTTTTACACTGTTGGTGGGACTGTAAACTAGTTTAACCATTGTGGAAGTCAGTGTGGTGATTCCTCAGGGATCTAGAACTAGAAATTCCATTTGACCCAGCCATCCCATTACTGGGTATATACCCAAAGGACTATAAATCATGCTGCTATAAAGACACATGCACACGTATGTTTATTGCGGCACTATTCACAATAGCAAAGACTTGGAACCAACCCAAAAGTCCAACAATGATAGACTGAATTAAGAAAATGTGGCACATATACACCATGGAATACTATGCAGCCGTAAAAAATGATGAGTTCATGTACTTTGTAAGGACATGGATGAAATTGGAAATCATCATTCTCAGTAAACTATCTCAAGGACAAAAAACCAAACACCGCATGTTCTCACTCATAGGTGGGAATTGAACAACGAGAACACATGGACACAGGAAGGGGAACATCACACTCTGGGGACTGTTGTGGGGTGGGGGGAGGGGGGAGGGATAGCATTAGGAGATATACCTAATGCTAAATGACGAGTTAATGGGTGCAGCACACCAGCATGGCACATATATACGTATGTAACTAACCTGCACATTGTGCACATGTACCTAAAACTTAAAGTATAATAAAAAAGAAAAAAATAGTCCAAAATTAATAGAAAAGAGTAAATAAAAAATTAGATCAGAAATAAATGAAATACAGCCTAAAAACCAATTGCAAAGATCAATAAAACTAAGAGTTAGTTTTGGGGAAAACTAAAAAAATTTGACAAACCTGTTGCTTGAATAACCTAGAAAAATAGAGAGAAGACTCAAGTAAATAAAATTATAAATGGAATAAGAAATTACAAATGACATCACAGAAATACAAAGAATGATCAGAGACTACTATCAGCAAATATATGCCCACAAATTACATAGTGTAGATTAAATGGATACATTTCTAGAAACATGCAATCTACCAAGTGTGAATAATGAAGAAATAGAAAATATGAACTAACAAGTAATGAGTAAGGAGATTTAACTAGGATTAAAAAAAAAAAAAAAAAGAAGCTTCCAACAAAGAGAAATCAAGGATCAGATGGCCACAGGGTACACATTCCACCAAGCATTTAAAGAAGAATTAATATCAATCCTTTTCAAATTCCACCAAAAAAGTTGAAGACATGAGAATACTTACAAAATCATTTTATGATGCCTGCATTACCCACATCCCAAAGCCAGAAAAGGATACTATAAGAAAAGAAAATTAAAGGCAGTATTCCTGATGATTATATGTGCAAAACTTCCCAGCAAAATACTAGATAACCAAATTCAGCAGATTACTACAGCAATCATACTTAGGATCAAGTAAGATTTCTCCCTGCAGTGCATGGATAATTCAATATATGCAAATCAACCAATGTAGTATGTGACATTAATAAATTGAATCACAAAAATTACATGATCATCTCCATAGATAAAGGAAAAGTATTTGACAAAATTCAACATACTTCTATAATGAAAAACTCTCAATAAACAAGGTATAGAAGAAATGTACCTCAACACAACAAAAGCCATGCAAGACAAACCCGTAATTCGTATCATACTCAAAGAATTGAAACTCATTCCTCTAAAATCAGGAACAAGACAAGGATGCCCACTCTCAACATTTCTATTCAACATAGTACTGAAGGTCCTAACCTGAACATTTAAACAAGAGAAAGAAATACAAATATCCAACTCAAAAAGGAATAAATAAAATTATGTTGTTTGCAGACAACATAATCTTATGTAAAGAAACCTGAAATACTAAATAAAACACCTGTTAGAACTAATTCTTTCCTTCTTTCTTTTTCTTTCTTTTCTTTTCTTTCTTCTCCTTCCTTCCTTCCTTCTTCCCTCCTTCCTTCTTCCCTTTCCCTTTCCCTTTTCCTTTTCCTCTTTCTCTCTCTCTTTCTTTCTCTTTCTTTCCTTCCTTCTCTCCCTCCCTCCTTTCTTTTTTCCTTTCCTTTCTTTTCCCTTCTCTTCTCTTCTTTTTTCTCTTCTTTCCTTTTCTTTTCTTTTTCTTTCCTTTTCTTTTCTTTTCTTTTCTTTTCTTTTCTTTCTTTTCTTTTCTTATACAAGATCTGGCTTTGTCACCCAGGCTGGAGTACAGTGGTATAATCTAAGCTCACTGCAACCTCCACCTTCCAAGATCAAGTGATAGCCTCACCTCAGCCTCTCAAGTAGCTGGAACTACAGGTGCTTGCTGCCATGTCTAGCTAATTTTTGTATGTTTTGTAGAGACAGGGTTTCACCATGTTGCCCAGGCTGGTCTTGAACTCTTGAGCTCAAGAAATCTGCCTGCCTCGGCCTCCCAAAGTGCTGGGATTACAGGCATAAGCCACTGTGCCCAGCCAGAACTAATAAATAATTTCAGTAAAAATTCAGGATAGAAAATCCACTTGCAAAAAATAGTTGTGTTTCTCTACACTAATGAGGAATTATCCAAAAAAAAAAATTAAGAAAATTATATTTACAGTACCATAAAAAGAATAAAATACTTAGGAATAAATTTAACCAAGGAGCTGAAAGACTCAGATATTGAAAACTATAAGATATTGATGAAAAAATTAAAGAAGACATAAATAAATGGAAAGATATACAATGTTGATGTATTAGAATAATTAATATTGTAATATTACTACCTAAAGCCATATATATATTCAGTGCAATCACTATCAAAATTACATTAACATTTTCCCCAAAATATTTACAGAATCCTACAGATTTTGTACAACTACCCAACACCTTCCAAAGCTAAAGCAATCTGGAGCAGAAAGAACCAAATTGTAGGTATCACATTACCTGATTTTAATATGTATTACAAAGCTATAGCAATAAAAAAAGGTAGGGTACTGGTTTAAAAACAGACACATAGGCCTATAAACATAACAGAGAGCCCAGAAATAAACTCACACACTTATGGTCAACAGATATTTGACAAAGTTGCCAAAAACATGCACTGGGGAAGATCATCTACTCCACAAATGGTGTTGGGAAAACTGGATATCCACATGTAGGAAAATGAAATCAAGCTCTTATCCTATGCCATATACCAAAATTAATTCAAAATAGATTAAACTCTTAAATTTAAGACCTGACACTGTAAAACTAGTGTCAAGGGAAAATGCTCCTTGAAATTGGTTTAGGCAACTAATTTTTGATATGATTCCAAAAGCACAGGCAACAAATGCAAAAATAGACAAATGAAACTGCATCAAACTAAAACGTTTTTGCACAAGAAAGGAAAAGAATCAACAGAGCAAAGAGACAACCTACAGAATGAGAGAAAATATTTGTTAACCACGTATCTGATAAGGGGTTAATATCCAAAAATATAAACGACTCAAACAACTCAATAACCAAAAAATGAATAACCGAATTTAAAATGGGCAAATGATCTGAATAGACAATTGTCAAAAGAAGAAATACAAATTGCTAACAGGTATATAAAAAACTACTCAGCATCATTAATCATCAGGAATATGCAAATAAAAATCACAATGATATATCACCTCACACCCGTTAGAATGTATATTATCAAAACATCAAAAGTTGGGAAGTATTGTGGGGGATGTGGAGAAAAGGGAACCCTTGCACACTTTTGTTTTGAATGTAAATTGGTATAGCCATTGTGAAAAACAGTGGAGTTTTCTCAAAAATTTTAAGATGAAATTGCTATTTGATTCAGCAGTCCCACTCTTTGGTATGTATCTGAAAAAAATGAGATCAGTTATTAAAGAGATATCTGCACTTCTATGTTCGTTTCAGCATTATTCACAATAGCTGACATACAGAATCAATGTAAGTGTCCACTGTTGGATGAAAGGATAAAGAGTCACATATATACATAGATATACATACATACATCTATGAACATATATATATATATGTACATATATATAAGATAGCGTTCATCCTTAGAAAGGAAGAAAATCTTGTCATTTGTGACAACATGGATGAATCTGGAAGAAATTATGCTAGTGAAATAAGTTAAGTACGGAAAGGCAAATACTCCATGATCTCACCTATCTATTGAATCTATAAAAGTCAAACTCAGCTGGGCGTGGTGGCTTAGCCTGTAATTCCAACACTTTGGGAGGCCCGGGCAGGCAGATCACGAAGTCAAGAGATTGAGACCATCCTGGCCAACATGGTGAAACTCCGTCTATACCAAAAATACAAAAAACAAAAACAAACAAAAACAAATTAGCTGGGCGTGGTGGCATGTGCCTGTACTCCCAGCTACTAGGGAGGCTGAGGCAGGAGAATCACTTGGACCCAGGAGGTGGAGGTTGCTGTAACCCGAGATCATGCTACTGCACTCCAGCCTGGTAACAGAGTGAGACTCTGTCTCAAAAACAAAACAAACAAACAATCAAAGTCAAATTCATAGAAGCAGAGAGTAGAATGGTTGTTGCCAAGTCACAAAGTGTATGGGAAATGGGGAGATGTTGGTCAAAGGGTACACAGTTTCAGCTCTGCAGGATGAACTAGTTCCATAGATCTCACGATCTACAGCATGGCCATTATAGTTAATACTACTGTATTGTACACTTGAAATCTGCCAAGAGCTTGATCTTAAATGTTTTCACCACACACACATACACACACAAAAGATAACTATGTGAGATGATGGATGTGTCAATTAGCTTGACTGTGATCATCATTTCACAATGAATACATATATCAAAATGTCATGTAACACATCATAATTATCTACAATTTTAGTTTTTAATAAGTCAGTATAAGTAGAAAAAATAAAATATTAAAAACTTTTAAATTAGTTCTATTTGTAATTTTTCTCCTCTTCTGGAATATTTGGTATGGCATTTTGAAAGCCTCACTTTGCACTTATGTATCATTACAAAGTTCTGGGACTTACTGAGAAAAACAGATGAAATAGAATTTTTGAACTAATAACTAACCAACTCACTTATTTGATGTTAAACCTCCAAATGTTCTATTAAAATACTCAAGAAATGCTGAAAAATGGAATTGAACAAAATTATAAATTAGCCATGAGAAATATTCATAAAGTGAAGTCCAGACAAATTTCCACCAACTGTTAGTACTTTTAGGTTTATACTACACTCAATCCTATTTCTAAACTAGAACACTGTATATTTCTATGAAAATAATAGGCTAGGCCGGGCATGGTTGCTGATGCCTGTAATCCCAGCACTTTGGGAGGTCAAGGCAGGCAGATCACGAGGTCAAGAGCTTGAGACCATCCTGCTAACACAGTGAAACCCCGTCTCCACTAAAAATACAAAAAATTAGCCAGGCGTGGTGGTGGCCGCCTGTAGTCCCAGCTACTTGGGAGGCTGAGGCAGGAGAATGGCGTGAACCTGGGAGGCAGAGCTTGCAGTGAGCCGAGATCCTGCCACTGCACTCCAGCCTGGGTGACAGAGTGAGACTCGGTCTCAAAAAAAAAAAATAAATAAATAATAGGCTAACTTTACTCTTCTTATAGTTGTCCTGGAATCTCGGATGCAGATGCTGCACTGACTAAAAAATGAAAATTAGGCATTTGACTTCCCAGATATCTGGGAAAATTTTCTGAGCAAAGCCACATCTATTTCTTCTCTTTTCCTGTGTGTCCCATAATGATTAACATCAGACTGCTACTTCCACCGAGACACAAGAGTTCACAATATCCAACAAAGCAAGAAATAGTGTTGGGATTGGTAGATGTTCACTGAATCAACTTAATTCTCATGCCTGTCACAGGAAATCTTTATATACAGGAAAAGTGGTACAAAAAAATCATAGCAAACAGGGCTTACTAGGATATTGTGAAACACCATACAAATGTAAGTATTAACTAACATCAGAGAGAGAAAATACATACAATCATGGAATATCTTTACCACCGGTTTGACTAAACTGAAAAAGTATTATGTCTAAAGTTATTAAAGATGTGGAAAATTGGTACTTATAAATTTTGAGAAGAGTTATCAATTGATATAGATTTAGGAAGACATTCTGACAATATCTATAAATATCAGTAGTTCATTTATAGTTACTCCTAACAGTTGTATCCCAATTATCTGCCCTGGGGGGAAAAACTCACTTATGTAAATTAGGAGAAAGCTGTTAAATTAATTGTAATTGATAATAAACAAACAAATGCAGGACAAGCTTGAGAAATGACATCATAATTCAGGGAGAAAGCAGAAACAAATGAAAACAATGAAAGAAACATGAATTTTAAGATAAGTGATTGGAGACTCCATTTAAGAATCAGATTTTGCTGTGGGAGAAGAACTATTAAGAGTAAAAACAGTAATAAAAATAAGATAAAAGAAAATTTGGCTGAGCTGGAAACAGAATTCAAGTTTTTTATTTTGTTTTGCTTTTGGCTTACTTGAGTTTTTTTTAAAATTTTTAATCCACAGTGCTTAAAAACATTCAAAATTCTATCATTCCTGTTACTGAGGATAGACTAGTTACATTTATGTAAAACACAGATCCCCAAATTCAGAGGGTTAAAACAATGAAGGATCACTTCCTGCTCATGCTATATACAGTATATGTGGTGGAGGACTCTGTTCTATGTTATCCTCATTCACGGGTCTAACTGCTGGAGGCTCCCTCTCTGCACTCTTTTGTTTATTTTATTATTTTATTTTTCCATAAATTATTGGGGTACAGGTGGTATTTGGTTACATGGCTAAGTTCTCTAGTGGTGATTTTTGAGATCCTGGTGCACCCATCATCTGAGCAGTATACACTGCACCATATGTGTTGTCTTTTATCCCTCGTCCTACCTCCCACTCTTCCCCCCAAGTCCACAAAGTCCATTGTATTATTCTTATGCCTTTGCGTCCTCATAGCTTAGCTCCCACATATCAGTGAGAACATAGGAGGTTTGGCTTTCCGTTCCGGAGTTACTTGACTTAGAATAATAGCCTCCAATCTCAGCATCCAGTTCACTGCAAATGCTATTAATTCATTCCTTTTTATGGCTAAGTAGTATCCCATTATATATATATGATATATATATATCATATATATTATATACGTTATATACAAATACATCATATATAATGTATTTGTATATAATGTATATGTATATAATGTGAATGTATATAATGTATATGTAATGCATTGTATATATACATTATATACATATATACATTATATATGATATATATTATATATATCATATAAGATATATATTATATATATCATATAAGATATATATTATATATATCATATAAGATATATATATGTGATATATATATATGCCACAGTTTCTTTATCCATGCCTCGATTGATGGGCACTTGGGTTGGCACCACGATTTTGCAGTTGTGAATTGTCTGCACTCTATTGATCCACAAAGCAGGAAAAAGAAGCAGATTCTTAGGGCTTCCACCAGAAAATGACACTTAGTAGATTATTTCACATCTTATTGGCCAAAGTCACATTGCTAAAGATCTATGTCAAATAATCTAAGAGGAAATAAATATGAGAGGAACAATATTTAAAAAACTACCCATGGAAGTGGATTTATAAATACTAAAATATGGCTTAGTGAAAATTTAAAATTCTGTTGTAAAGAAAAATAAATTTCTAAGCATATAGGAAGGAAACAATTGGTTACTCAGAAAGAAACAAGTATCAAGTTGACAAACTTTATCTACATCAATAAATCTCAAGTGGGAAAGTTGTGATAAAATGAATAGATTTTTATTGTGTTAAATCTTGCTAGGTGACAGGGACTAGTTGAAGGAAGATAACAGCATGACAATGAAAGTGACAGAGATTTTGGAGAGAACCAGGGAAGAACTAGTGAGGTGAAATCATTGCTAAGAAAAGGGAAATTGAGGAGTGGTAGAGATAAACAAAAGAGGACATATAGACAAAATTTATTGCCTGAAGTCCAGATATAATGTATTGTTTTTTAAATAAAATATTACTTATTAATTACTGTATTGGGCCATTCTTGCACTGCTATAAAGAAATACCTGAGACCAGGTAATTTATAAGAAAAGAGGTTTAATTGGCTCACAGTTCTACAAGCTGTACAGGAAGCATGGCAGCAGCAGCTTCTGGGGCTGAATGCAAAGGTACAGCAGGCACATTAGAAGGAAAAGCAGGAATAAGAGGAGGTAAGTGCCATACACTTTTAAACAACCAGATCCAATGAGAAATCACTCACATCGTGAGTACAGCATCAAGGGGATGGTGCTAAATCACTCATGAGAAATCCACCCCATGATTCAATTCCCTCTTACTGGGCTCCACCTCCTATACTGGGGATTACAATTCAAGATGAGATTTGGGTGGGACACATATCAAACATTTCAGTTACACACACACACACACACACACACACACACATAAAATGTTTATTTTTAACATTTCTGACACATTTTTAAAATCTTGAACAGGATGACCTAAAGAAATCTAGTCATATGTAGAGATTTCTGAGTGTATTTGAGCCTTTCCCAATGGGGTCAACTTTCTCTCCTCTTGCCTCATTGAGTTTTCCAGCAACAGGCTAAATCTCTGCCACTACTGGATCCTCACATGTACCAGTGACGTATTGTCTCACAAAGTATCCTCAGATCTGAAAAAGGAAGGAAATGAAACAGTTCCCATTAGCTCAGCTGACTTAGGGATCTGCAGCCATTTTTTGTCCTTTTCCTTCTGATAGACACATTAAAAGTAGGAGATAAACTTTTGCTTACCTATATGTATATAACTTTAAGAAGTCTGGTGGCTCAGTTGTGGTTTTCTAAAAAATACCGGGCTGGTTAAACTAAGCTAAACATAGGTCCTCATCCAGAAATCCTTTGTTAATTTCCCAACAGAATTATGTTCCTTTTCTCTATGCTCTTACTGTAATTATCACAATTTTTTTAACTTCATTGAATTTTTTTTGAAGTAAAATAAATTGCACATAAGTAAAAGGTACAATTTTATATGTTTTTATATATCCCTGGAAAGTGAAACCACCACTATAATGAAGATAATGGACATTACCACCACCCCCAGAAGTTTCCTTATGGCTTTTTAAAATGTACTTCTTCATTCATCTTTAACCCTAGACAACTACAGGTATACATTTTTCTAAGTATATTCTTTTAAAATCTAGTTTATTTTACTCAGCATAATGATTTTGATATTCATCTATATTTTGTGTGTTTATTTATAGATTTTTTCTTTTTATTTCTGATTAGTACTTCATTGCATGCATATATTACAATTTTTAATTAATTTAACTATTAATGGACATTTGGGTTGTTTCCATGTGGGGGCTTCTACAAATAAAGCTATTAAGAACATTCATGCATAACTCTTTGTGTGGACACACTGTTTTCATTTCTCTGGAGTGTATACCTAGAAATAAACTAACAGGGTTGATTACTAATTATTTGCCATTTTAAAAAACCGTGCAGGCCAGGTACGGTTGTTCATGCCTGTAATCTCAGCGAGGCCGAGGCAGGCAGATCACAAGGTCAGGAGATCAAGACCATCCTGGCCAACATGGTGAAAACCCATCTCTACTAAAGATACAAAAATTAGCTGGATGAGGTGGTGTGTGCCTGTAATTCCAGGTACTTGGGAGGCTGAGGCAGGAGAATGGCTTGAACCAGGGATTTGGAGGTTGCAGTGAGCCAAGATCGTGCCACTGCACTCCAGCCTAGCGACAGAATGGGATGCCGTCTCAAAACAAACAAACAAACAAACAAATCCAACTATTTTCCAAAGTGGATATAGCCATTTAAAGTTTCCATGAGAATTTTACCAGAGTCCTAGTTGTTCCAGATTCTCATTGACCCTAGGTATGCTCAGTCATTTTAATTTTGGTCATTCTAATATGTATATGGTGTTGTCAAATTTTGGTCTTAATTTGCACTTATGTGATGATTAATGATATTGGGCATCATTTTATGTGATTATAGGGCTTCTTTTATGAGGTATCTAATTAACTCTTTTACTCATTTTCTTTTATTTATTTATTTATTTATTTATTTATTTATTTTTACTGCGTCATAAAGGTTCTTTATATCTTCTGGTTGCAAGTCCTTTGTCAGATATAATGTTACAAATGTTACTTTTTCCAATATCCTGGATTATCTTTTTCTTTTCTTAATGGTGTCTTTCAAAGAAGTTTTTTAAACACTTGATAATGTCCAGATTATCTTTTATTTTTCTTTTTTGTTTCTATGGTTCATGCTTTTTGTGTTCTGAGAATATGCTGCTTAACCCAAGGTTGCAAAAATTGGCTCCTGTGTATTCTTCCAGAAATTGTACAAATTTTGGTTTTATATTTAGTCTTACGATATATTTTGAGTTAGTTTTTTCTATGCAGTTAGGTAAACAAATGTAAATTTTTCATCTGTATAGCCAGTTGATACAGCAAAAATTATTGAAAAGACATTCGTTTTCCCTGAATTTCCTTGGCGTTTTTGCTGAAAATCAATGGTCCGTACATATCTGAGTCTTTTTCTGGACTAGTTATGGTTCCATTGATCTATATACTTAACATTTGTCAATACCAAACTGTCTTGATTATGGTCTGAAATCAAGTAGGGTAACTCCTCCAATTTGTTCTTCTTATAAAACAATTTATTGGTTATTATAAGTCTTTTGCATCTCCATATCAAGAATCTTATTAATTTCTATTAAAAGAAACCCAGTGATAATTTTTATTGGAGTATTTTGAGTATATATATATCAATTTTGAGAGAATAGCTCTTTCATTTATAACAAGCCTTCTAACTCCCAACTCAAGAGCACAGTATCCCTTCCTATTTGTTTTTTAAAAATTTTTTTCTCATTCTTTTGTATAGAGATCTTGGATACATTTGGTTACATTGAGCACTAAGTATTTAAAATTTTTGTAGCTACTACTAATGCAATTATCTTTAAGTTCTATTTTCATTTATTTACTGCTAATCAATAAGAATACATTTGGTGTTTCAATAAAACCCATATATTCCTGAAACCTTGTTGAATTTATGTATTTGTTCTAGTAGTTTTTTTAATTTCTTGGGATTTTCTACACAGGAAATTATATTCTTTGGAAAAAAGTAAGTCTTACTTTTTCCTTTCTGGACTTCATTTCTTTTATTTCATTTTATTGCTTTATTGCAATAGCTAGGACTTAGGATACAATGCTGAATAGTAGTGGTAAAACTTGGCATTCATGCTTTGTTTTTAATATTTTGGAGAACAAACTCAATCTGTCATCATTAACTATGATATTAGCTAAAGATTTGTTATAGTTGACTTTTATCAGTTTGTGGGATTTTCCAAATATTTCTAGTTTGTTGAGTTTTTCAATATAATTGTGCTTTTGATTACATCCAACTTTTTTTTTTTCAAATCTATTGAAATGACCATATGTTTCTTTCTCCTTTATTCTAATAATAGGGTGGGTCACATTGATTACTTTTAATTAAAATGTAAAGTGAAATTTGCATTTCTGGGATAAATCGTACTTAGCCATGGCATATGATTCTTTTTACATATTGTTTAATTTGGTTTATTATTTTAAAATTTTTGCATCCATATTCATGATTAATAATCATGAGTAATTTGCTTTTTTGAGTTGTTTTCTCAGATTTTGAAGTTAAATTTTTGTTTTATCTTGTGGCTCCACTACCCATAGATTATTGCCTTTTTTCACATCATTCAAGAGGGCTCAAAAACACATCATCTTCCAGACAGAAGGAAAAGGAAACAGGTGAAGAGGAGGACATAGTCCTTTCTTTGTAGAGTACACTGAGAGCTGTCCACATTGCTTATATTTAAATTCTATTTTCCAGAGCAATATATATTAGTAGCAAGCGAGAGTGCAGCTTTTATTTTGAATAGCCATGTAATCCGCTAAAAATGCGGCCTTCTATTATTTTAGAGGACATTCAGAATATATTTTGAGGATACTTGGCTTTCTCCTTTTTTTTTTTTTTTTTTTTTTGGGAGGCCAGGGCATCACTTTATTATTAATACAGGTGGTGCTAGAGATAGAATAAAGGAGGTATGGGGGGGAGGAGCCAAGATGGCCAAATAGGAACAGCTCCAGTCTACAGCTCCCAGCGTGAGCGACACAGAAGACGGGTGATTTCTGCATTTCCATCTGAGGTACCGTGTTCATCTCACTAGGGAGTGCCAGACAGTGGGCGCAGGTCAGCGGGTGAGTGCACCGTGCGCCAGCCGAAGCAGGGGCGAGGCATTGCCTCACTCGGGAAGCGCAAGGGGTCAGGGAGTTCCCTTTCCAGGGGTGACAGACAGCACCTGGAAAATCGGGCCACTCCCACCCGAATACTGTGCTTTTCCGACGGGCTTAGGAAACGGTGCCCCAGGAGAGTACAGCCCACACCTGGCTCAGAGGGTCCTATGCCCACAGAGTCTCGCTGATTGCTAGCACAGCAGTCTGAGATCAAACAGCAAGTCGGTAGCGAGGCTGGGGTAGGGGCGCCCGCCATTGCCCAGGCTCGCTTAGGTAAACAAAGCAGCCTGGAAGCTTGAACTGGGTGGAGCCCACCACAGCTCAAGGAGGCCTGCCTGCCTCTGTAGGCTCCACCTCTGGGGGCAGGGCACAGACAAACAAAAAGACAGCAGTAAACTCTGCAGACTTAAATGCCCCTGTCTGACAGCTTTGAGGAGAGCAGTGGTTCTCCCAGCACGCAGCTGGAGATCTGAGAATGGGCAGACTGCCTCCTCAAGTGGGTCCCTGACCCCTGACCCCCGAGCAGCCTAACTGGGAGGCACCCCCCAGCAGGGACAGACTGACACCTCACACGGCCGGCCAGGTACCCCAACAGACCTGCAGCTGAGGGTCCTGTCTGTTAGAAGGAAAACTAACAGAAAGGACATCCACACCAAAAACCCATCTGTTCATCACCATCATCAAAGACCAAAAGTAGATAAAACCACAAAGATGGGGAAAAAACAGAGCAGAAAAACTGGAAACTCTAAAAAGCAGAGTAGCTCTCCTCCTCCAAAGGAACGCAGTTCCTCACCAGCAACGGAACAAAGCTGGACGGAGAATGACTTTGACGAGCTGAGAGAAGAAGGCTTCAGACGATCAAATTACTCCGAGCTACAGGAGGATATTCAAACCAAAGGCAAAGAAGTTGAAAACTTTGAAAAAAATTTAGAAGAATATATAACTAGAATAACCAATACAGAGAAGTGCTTAAAGGAGCTGATGGAGCTGAAAACCAAAGCTTGAGAACTACGTGAAGAATGCAGAAGCCTCAGGAGCTGATGCGATCAAATGGGAGAAAGGGTATCAGCCCTGGAAGATGAAATGAATGAAATGAAGCGAGAAGGGAAGTTTAGAGAAAAAAGAATAAAAAGAAATGAGCAAAGCCTCCAAGAAATGTGGGACTATGTGAAAAGACCAAATCTACGTCTGATTGGTGTACCTGAAAGTGACGGGGAGAATGGAAATAAGTTGGAAAACACTCTGCAGGATATTATCCAGGAGAACTTCCCCAATCTAGCAAGGCAGGCCAACATTCAGATTCAGGAAATACAGAGAACGCCACAAAGATACTCCTCGAGAAGAGCGACTCCAAGACACATAATTGTCAGATTCACCAAAGTTGAAATGAAGGAAAAAATGTTAAGGGCAGCCAGAGAGAAAGGTCGGGTTACCATCAAAGGGAAGCCCATCAGACTAACAGCGGATCTCTCGGCAGAAACCCTACAAGCCAGAAGAGAGTGGGGGCCAATATTCAACATTCTTAAAGAAAAGAATTTTCAACCCAGAATTTCATATCCAGCCAAACTAAGCTTCATAAGTGAAGGAGAAATAAAATACTTTACAGACAAGCAAATGCTGAGAGATTTTGTCACCACCAGGCCTGCCCTAAAAGAGCTCCTGAAGGAAGCGCTAAACATGGAAAGGCACAACCAGTAACAGCCACTGCAAAATCATACCAAAATGTAAAGACCATCGAGACTTGGAAGAGACTGCATCAACTAACGAGCAAAATAACCAGCTAACATCATAATGACAGGATCAAATTCACACATAACAATATTAACTTTAAATATAAATGGACTAAATTCTCCAATTAAAAGACACAGACTGGCAAATTGGATAAAGACTCAAGACCCATCAGTGTGCTGTATTCAGGAAACCCATCTCACGTGCAGAGACACACATAGGCTCAGAATAAAAGGATGGAGGAAGATCTCCCAAGCAAATGGAAAACAAAAAAAGGCAGGGGTTGCAATCCTAGTCTCTGATAAAACAGACTTTAAACCAACAAAGATCAAAAGAGACAAAGAAGGCCATTACATAATGGTAAAGGGATCAATTCAACAAGAAGAGCTAACTATCCTAAATATATATGCACCCAATACAGGAGCACCCAGATTCATAAAGCAAGTCCTGAGTGACCTACAAAGAGACTTAGACTCCCACACATTAATAATGGGAGACTTTAACACCCCACTGTCAACATTAGACAGATCAATGAGACAAAAAGTCAACAAGGATACCCAGGAATTGAACTCAGCTCTGCACCAAGTGGACCTAATAGACATCTACAGAACTCTCCACCCCAAATCAACAGAATATACATTTTTTTCAGCACCGCACCACACCTATTCCAAAATTGACCACATACTTGGAAGTAAAGCTCTCCTCAATAAATGTAAAAGAACAGAAATTATAACAAACTATCTCTCAGATCACAGTGCAATCAAGCTAGAACTCAGGATTAAGAATCTCACTCAAAACCACTCAACTACATGGAAACTGAACAACCTGCTCCTGAATGACTACTGGGTACATAACGAAATGAAGGCAGAAATAAAGATGTTCTTTGAAACCAATGAGAACCAAGACACAACATACCAGAATCTCTGGGATGCATTCAAAGCAGTGTGTAGACGGAAATTTATAGCACTAAATGCCCACAAGAGAAAGCAGGAAAGATCCAAAATTGACACCCTAACATCACAATTAAAAGAACTAGAAAAGCAAGAGCAAATACATTCAAAAGCTAGCAGAAGGCAAGAAATAACTAAAGTCAGAGCAGAACTGAAGGAAATAGAGACACAAAAAACCCTTCAAAAAATCAGTGAATCCAGGAGCTGGTTTTTTGAAAGGATCAACAAAATTGATAGACCGCTAGCAAGATTAATAAAGAAAAAAAGAGAGAAGAATCAAATAGATGCAATAAAAAATGATAAAGGGGATATCACCACCGATCCCACAGAAATACAAACTACCATCAGAGAATATTACAAACACCTCTACGCAAATAAACTAGAAAATCTAGAAGAAATGGATAAATTCCTCAACACATACACCCTCCCAAGACTAAACCAGGAAGAAGTTGAATCTCTGAATAGACCAATAACAGGAGCTGAAATTGTGGCAATAATCAATAGCTTACCAACCAAAAAAAGTCCAGGACCAGATGGGTTCACAGCCGAATTCTACCAGAGGTACAAGGAGGAACTGGTACCATTCCTTCTGAAACTATTCCAATCAATAGAAAAAGAGGGAATCCTCCCTAACTCATTTTATGAGGCCAGCATCATCCTGACACCAAAGCCTGGCAGAGACACAACAAAAAAAGAGAATTTTAGACCAATATCCTTGATGAACATTGATGCAAAAATCCTCAATAAAATACTGGCAAACTGAATCCAGCAGCACATCAAAAAGCTTATCCACCATGATCAAGTGGGCTTCATCCCTGGGATGCAAGGCTGGTTCAATATACGCAAATCAATAAATGTAATCCAGCATATAAACAGAACCAAAGAAAAAAACCACATGATTATCTCAATAGATGCAGAAAAGGCCTTTGACAAAATTCAACAACGCTTCGTGCTAAAACTCTCAATAAATTAGGTATTGATGGGATGTATCTCAAAATAATAAGAGCTATCTATGACAGACCCACAGCCAATATCATACTGAATGGGCAAAAACTGGAAGCATTCCCTTTGAAAACTGGCACAAGACAGGGATGCCCTCTCTCACCACTTCTATTCAACATAGTGTTGGAAGTTCTGGCCAGGGCAATTAGGCAGGAGAAGGAAATCAAGGGTATTCAATTAGGAAAAGAGGAAGTCAAATTGTCCCTGTTTGCAGATGATATGATAGTATATCTATAAAACCCCATCGTCTCAGCCCAAAATCTCCTTAAGCTGATAAGCAACTTCAGCAAAGTCTCAGGATACAAAATCAATGTACAAAAATCACAAGCATTCTTATACACCAATAACAGACAAACAGAGAGCCAAATCATGAATGAACTCCCATTCACAATTGCTTCAAAGAGAATAAAATACCTAGGAATCCAACTTATAAGGGATGTGAAGGACCTCTTCAAGGAGAACTACAAACCACTGCTCAAGGAAATAAAAGAGGATACAAACAAATGGAAGAACATTCCATGCTCATGGGTAGGAAGAATCAATATCGTGAAAATGGCCATCCTTCCCAAGGTAATTTACAGATTCAATGCCATCCCCATCAAGCTACCAATGACTTTCTTCACAGAATTGGAAAAAACTACTTTAAAGTTCATATGGAACCAAAAAAGAGCCCGCATCACCAAGTCAATCCTAAGCCAAAAGAACAAAGCTGGAGGCATCACACTACCTGACTTCAAACTATTCTACAAGGCTACAGTAACCAAAACAGCATGGTACTGGTACCAAAACAGAGATATAGATCAATGGAACAGAACAGAGCCGTCAGAAATAATGCCACATCTCTACAACTATCTGATCTTTGACAAACCTGACAAAAACAAGCAATGGGGAAAGGATTCCCTATTTAATAAATGGTGCTGGGAAAACTGGCTATCCATATGTAGAAAGCTGAAACTGGATCCCTTCCTTACACCTTATATGAAAATCAATTCGAAAATCAATTCAAGATGGATTAAAGACTTAAATGTTAGACCTAAAACCATAAAAACCCTAGAAGAAAACCTAGGCATTACCATTCAGGACATAGGCATGGGCAAGGACTTCATATCTAAAACACCAAAAGCAATGGCAACAAAAGCCAAAATTGACAAATGGGATCTAATTAAACTAAAGAGCTTCTGCACAGCAAAGGAAACTACCAGCAGAGTGAACAGGCAACCTACTAAATGGGAGAAAATTTTTGCAACCTACTCATCTGACAAAGGGCTAATATCCAGAATCTACAATGAACTCCAACAAATTTACAAGAAAAAAACAAACAACCCCATCAAAAAGTGGGTGAAGGACATGAACAGACACTTCTCAAAAGAAGACATTTATGCAGCCAAAAAACACATGAAAAAATGCTCACCATCACTGGCCATCAGAGAAATGCAAATCAAAACCACAATGAGATACCATCTCACACCGGTTAGAATGGCAATCATTCAAAAGTCAGGAAACAACAGGTGCTGGAGAGGATTTGGAGAAATAGGAACACTTTTACACTGTTGGTGGGACTGTAAACTAGTTCAACCCTTGTGGAAGTCAGTGTGGCGATTCCTCAGGGATCTAGAACTAGAAATTCCATTTGACCCAGCCATCCCATTACTGGGTATATACCCAGAGGACTATAAATCATGCTGCTATAAAGACACATGCACACGTATGTTTATTGTGGCATTATTCACAATAGCAAAGACTTGGAACCAACCCAAATGTCCAACAATGATAGACTGGATTAAGAAAATGTGGCACATATACACCATGGAATACTATGCAGCCATAAAAAATGATGAGTTCATGTCCTTTGTAGGGACATGGATGAAATTGGAAATCATCATTCTCAGTAAGCTATCGCAAGAACAAAAAACCAAACACCGCATATTCTCACTCGTAGGTGGGAATTGAACAATGAGAACACATGGACACAGGAAGGGGAACATCACACTTCGGGGACTGTTGTGGGGTGGGGGGAGGGGGGAGGGATAGCATTGGGAGATATACCTAATGCTAGATGATGAGTTAGTGGGTGCAGCGCACCAGCATGGCACATGTATACATATGTAACTTACCTGCACCTTGTGCACATGTAGCATAAAACCTAAAGAATAATAATAATAATAATAATAATAATAAATAGAAATATAAAATAAAAAAAAGAATAAAGGAGGTACAAACAGACTATAATGGAAAGAGGATAGAGAAAGAGAAGCTTAGATAAAGGCAGAAAATAGAGGGAAGAAGAAAATATTGCAACTAGAATTCCTGTGAGACAAGGACTTTGGAAAGGTTCTCAGGTCTCTGCATTGTTTGTACCTTCAAGAAAAATGGGGCCTTGGAGAGGGACTTCCTGAAAGGTCACAAAGCCTATTGACCAGCAGGTTTAAAAGTGTCCACTCCTGGACCAGGCTTTGAACCAGCTTGGTCAGTGGCTGCTGGGGGTGGGGAGGAGGAGAAATAGAAAAACATACCAAAATGTATTTTTAAAAACATGTAAAAGAAAACCATAATAAAGATACAACATGACATATAAACATACTTAAAACATAAAATACAAAATATATATGAATATCAAAAAATTGTCAACTTCCATATGTCATATGTAAGTTGACTTATCTAAAGATGTTTAACTGAAGAGGCTCCTAAAGGTAACACCAACAACTGATTTCAAAGACTGGAACAAGATTTCCAAAACAGAATCTTTTGGCCAGAGGTGGTGGCTCATGCCTGTAATTCCAGCACTTTGAGAGGCCAAGGCAGGAAGATCCCTTGAGCCCAGGAGCTTGAGAGCAGCCTGGACAACACAGTGAGACCCTGTCTCTACTAAAACATTTAAAAAATTAGCCAGGCATGGTGGCTTGTGCCTCTAGTCCCAGCTACTCTGGGGCTTTCTCCTTTTTAAAAGTAATTAATATGTTCAAGATTTAGGAAGATGATATGTGAATGCACATTCCAAATCTTGTTATACGTAAATTCATTAGGATTTCTTTCATATTTATTTTAAGTTTTTTGATGCAGATATTATATTATCTAAAATTAATGTTGGAGGTAAGGAACAATTTTTTGATGTTTGTTTTGTGTTATTTTTGCTTTCCTGCAAAATCACTAGTACATTGCATGACATCAGGTAGACAACAAGAACAAAAACCTCAGCAAATATTTGGTGAATGACAAAAATGGGGAAACTGAAGAACAAAGAGCTACTCTTTATCTGGATGAGATTGTATTTCTCTAATGGTCCAATTTTAAGAAAATCGTCATGGGGATACCAAATTATTTTAGTTCATTCATTTATTTTTTCCATAACTTTTGTTGATAACTTATTTCCAATATATAGTTTTATGCAAGATACACATGGTCACTGCCCTCATGTAAGTTAAGATCCAGTGGAGAATATTTACAAAAGAGAGATACTTAGAAGGTAGGTGAATTCTATTGAGGGGATGCTCTGATGTCACAGCAAGGAAAATTATTTTAATATTAACGTTTGAAGATGTGAAATTCATCGACCAGTGTTGACTTATCTGTCATCTTCTACAGATAATATACACTAAAGTAATCTTGGTATTGATTGAATGAATAACTCACAGATACTTTAGGAAAACTCAATACTTCCTGGAATTTATTGGATGTGTCCAGTATTTTATGTTCCACTTCTCTTTAGCCTCTCCATCCTCCCCCAAGGAAGTCATCTGAGACATATTCAGGTATTTCTTAAATACTCAGTGGCTAAGAAAATAACCTCAAATGTAAATTTGAGCAAATACTATCCTGACATGCTCCAATTAAGAATACTTGATCTCCCAAGTATTAATATTTTGAAAATAGTCCTTGATACCATTCTCTCTCAATAAGACCCCAATATCTTAAAATAAGCTTCCAACATCTGTTTTTCAAATGATAACTTCTGATAGATTTTGGAAAATAAAAATTACATTTCTGACCAGTAGGGTCAAATCTAAAATCTGAAACCACTTCCTAGATAAGATATATTAATTTAATGCAAGAAGAATGTGTAACCAAATCTTCAGTCACATTATATCTTCAAGTAGTTGAATTGCTTCCAGCAGTATGTCACCTTTTTAAACAGTATTTGACTCTAGAACAATGTAAATGTTCAAAAACCAAAACTTCCATGCCGATCTTTATTTCTGAAAATCTCTGTACCCAAAAACTATGGAACCATTGTCACAGGAAATGATTATTCACCTAGAAATATTTGCCTTTATACAAAAACTCTAGCCCTCAAAACGTGAACCATTCATGTAAGACTTTCAAGCTGACTTTGCTGTCAATCCAGAGTCAGACTTGGATGAATGTCCCTTAGAGATTAACATAAAATTCTCTCCAGTGTACAGTTTTAGGGTCCCAGAATATGTATTCTCCAAAGTATCAAATATGTACATAATACCTTTAATGAGGTCAACTGAAGTTTTTGAAATGATCACAAAATAGCACAATACATAACCACCAATTTATAAAATAAATGGGCTCTGAAAAAGCAAAAAGTAATGTGGAATAAAGGGAAGTCTTGTATACTGCTGTACTGAATGCACATTGATTGTAAATTAATACAGCCCTTATGCAAAAATTTTGGAGTTTCCTCAAAAAACTAAAAATAGAATTACTATGTGATACAGCAATCTCACTTTGGGGTATCCATCCAAAATATTCGAAGTCAGTATGTCAAAGAGATGGCTGTATTCTCATGCTTATTGCAGCACCAATCACAATATCAACATACGGAATCAACCAAAGTGTCCATCAACATATGAATGAATAAAGAAAATGTGGTATATATACACAATGGAACACTGTTCAGCCGTAAAAAGAAATAAATTTTGTCATTTGCAAAAACATGCATGAAATTGGAGACTATATTGCTAGGTGAAATAAGCCAGGTACTGAAAGTCAAACACTACTGGTTATCACTTATTTGTGGAATCAAAAGCAGTCCAAGTCAAAGAAGCAAGAGTAGAATGGTGGCTACCAGAGGCTGGAGGTGGGGATCGGGGAACTGGGAGATGATGGTTGAAGGGTACAAAGCCTCAATTAGATGGGAGGAATAAAATATTTTTCTTTGAGACATATTGCAGTGTGGTGAACATAATAACATATTGTACACTTCAAAATTGCTGAGTATATTTCAAATGTTCTCACCACAACAAAATGATAACTATTTGAGGTGATGAATGTTAATTAGGTTGATTTAATTATCACACATATAAATAAATTACAGCATCATTTTGTCACCCATAAATATACACAGTTTTATCAATTTACAGTTAAAAATTGAAATTAAAAACAAAAATCCAAAATTCCAAATATGCTGAGGAAGGATTTCATAAAATTGATTATGAAAGTTCTATAACTTCATTTATAGCTGATACTTATACTTTCATGTTAAGTTAATGTGAAAGTATAAGTATCTACTCAAAATTTGAGTTTCATCACCTGAGATGCCCACTACTACTTTCTCATACTTTGCACGAGTTTTCTCATTTTATTCTCAGTACATACAAGAGCTGAGATAGTTATTATCTTTCTGCAGTAAATATTCTGGCTTTGGGTTATTTTAGACATTGGCCTCTAATTTTCTGTTTATTGTAGACCCTTTCTAGTTTTCTAAACCAAAAGACACATGTACATTACCAGTGATCTAAACTCTAAGAACAAAACTTAAGATAATTCCTAAAATATGCATTTCATAACAGGAAAGTATGAATTAGCTGGAGTTCCCTGCCAGGCTGTGCTACAATGACTCAGTCTTGCTACTACCTCCATTTTTTTTTTTTTTTTTTGCAGTAAATACAGCTTCTATCCCTTGTATTTCCTACCACCCATAGTTGTAATCCAAGTACTTAAGTCAACATTAAACATGGTAAGATGATTTCCTGGCCATTTTCTGGTAGATTCATGTTGGTACTGTAAATGGAGGTGTCCCTGTGACTCAGTGAGGCAGGGCCCCAGGCAGAGATTTATATGTTACCAATTTATCACCGAGTGAAATCCTGGGCCACAAGAGTGAAGAAAAAGGGAAACGAAGCAGAGAATGGAGAAGGTTCAGTAACAAGGTGTGCTATCAAGCTGGCCACCACTTGGTATCAAATGAAACATAGTAGATCTCTTGGAACTATCTTCTGGGAAGTTATACTAATAAGTGTTTGTAAAATGCTATACTTCATAGAAAGAAGACACGAACCACCTTCTAATCCCCTACAGTGTTCTGTTACAATAACCCAGTTCACTTTTTATACAGTTTTTGTCCCCCCATACTCATACCACCCATAGTTGTCCTCCATGTACTTGAGTCATTGAACAGTCCATTAAAGAACAATGGGAGAAAAAATTATGGATCCTGTTTCCCATTGGTTTGTCCCATGGGATAGTAATTCCTCCATGTCTCCTGATTGCACTTGCATGGGTGCCTAGCAGTCTTGTGCATCTCATGCTTCAGCACCAACAGGGAGGCTCCTGGGCTGGAGGTGAGAAGCACCTGACAGGTATGCAGCAAGGTGCTTTTGATATGTATCAGCATGATATTGTTTGGAGATTTAATATGAAGTATAAGTATCTACTACAAAATGTGAGTTTTATCACATGAGATGCCCACTACTACTTTGGTTCACTTACAATTACTTCTGGAGAATGAGACCAACCTAGACGTTTGTTAATCTTATCGGTGTTCCAATTGCTCGAGCCCTTCTGCACCCATGTAACTCCTCTACCAGGTGGCTTTTAATGTGTTTCTTCCTTATCTTAGGGACGGAAGGGAAAGCCTATGCAAAGAAGAATTGTGTCATGGAAGGTCACAGTTATTTAAAGCACTCCCAGGTGAGAGCCAAACACAAGCTGTGGATCTAATAAAAATGCAAAAGCAATCACACCACCACTATTCGGCAAATTTTAATCTGGATGAAATCACAGCAAATTGTTGCCAATGCCTAGCTCCCCTCCATGTCTCTCAATTTTCCTTGCTCTCTCCCTTCAGCTTTGTGGGTTCCCTCTCTAAGGCTCTCTCTGCTGCTTATCTTGCTAACACTCATACCCTCCTATTCCACCAAGCTCCCGGACTGTTCTATATTAACATAACAATCCTGTGCCTGCATTTGTAATGTTTGCTCCCCAGCTCTCCTCTCCCAGTGTGCATCATGTTGTCAATATTCACGGGCCGAAGGTAGAGTGTGGAAAGTCATGCTAAACATGAACCAGCATAGTATTTTCCTGACTGGATGCATTTGTTGTTTCATCTGCTACTACAAATACAGGCACAAATACACATATACAAATACATATATACACAAATACACATATACAAATACAGGCACAAATACAAATAAAGGCACAAATGCTAGAGCAGTCATATGTGACCATTTGTGCTCCAATGAGAGTGGTATAATGGCTCACGTGTGCTCTGTGGTGTCTTTCCAAGATCTGTCTCTCAGGACCCTGGATAGTCAGTGTCCTTTTGGCATATTTTCTTTGAATGGAATATTTAAATGGGGTAAATATGGCCATTCTTTTCTTCCACTTACTGCTGGCAGAACAAATAAGACCCTCCAAATTTATATGCCCAATTACTTTTAGGTTAACAAGTTCTGAAGTGCTGTGGAAATGCTCCCCTGGAGTTTCATTGTGGGTTAATGGAGAATCATCCAGCCTTTCTTCAGGACTATTAGAATAATAAACACCAGGCAGTGCCATCAATTAGACGTTTTGCCAAGACCATCACTCAAGTAGATAAGTAATTCAGACAGTTCCCCAGGGAAAATTGGCGGCAATGATCTCTGCTTTTTGCCAAGACCTGGGTGAGAGACAGGTAAGCATTATTCTTCCAGGGATACAAGGAGGAGCCTGTGGGAGAGGCTCTCATAAGGCCCAGAGCTGGAGACATGGCGTAAGAAGGATAAAGACGAGGTGCTGATGCCGGCAAAGGAGATCCTGCTCTTACTCTTTAGGACAAATAAAGTCAACCGACACAGTTCTCTTCTCTGAATGACAAAACAAAATACAGGAAAACCTCACTATTGCAGAGCAAATACGTATGAACATGTTTGTGTGTCTTTGGGGAGTGGTGGGGGAAGAGATTCTAGTTTGAGTATGTAGAAAATAAAGAAAAAAATTGAATTTTAATATACTTTTAAGGCAGTTTAATATCTTTCAAATACATACAGTGGATGGAAATAGAATGGCAAATCGTTTTCTAATAGAGGTCTTTAGGCACCCGTTTTTTGGTTTGTTTGTTTTTTTCCACACACGTAAGGATGACTTATAAGTAGTGTGTCAATTAATTGCTTATAAATAGTACTTCTCAGGTGCCAGAGGGACCTTGAAAACAATTGTTTCTTCTAAGTGTTTTAAATATGTTTCTAGCATACTTATGTATACCATGAATTATTTGGGAAACCCTTTCTCTATTGTAAGCATAAGTGTAAAATTCAGTTTAGTTCTAATAATAATTGTCAAAAAATTTTATGTGATACTGTCTGATATATTTTGTTGCTGGATAACTAGCACTCCACAAACTTAGTTGCCATTATAAAGAAACAGCTACTTTGTAGCAATGAATTTTTATTTCTGAGAGACAGTAAGAAATAGAAAAACCATCCAAAGGCTGATAGAGTGCTTTGACATTTCCAGTCCTAAAACTGAATTTTTTTCTAATCATTACTGTAAGGTCACATTTTAAACCAAAGACCAGAACTGGTGTGTGTGTGTGTGTGTGTCTGTGCCAACTCTTTACCCATTTAACAAATAATAAGGCCATTGGCAATTGCCCATTTTGTTAGTGAGCTAAACTTCATAAACAATGTAGTATTGATACAAAAGATCGAAATTTCAAATTTTTATTCAAATTTTATTCACCTTGATGTGTATACGAACACATACACGTGCACTTTTTCTTTTCAACATTTAATTATTGAAAGAGAGATCAAATAAGGCAATGTATTTTTCCCTCCCTTGGGGATGAAAGGTAAGGTAACATTCCCATTTTACTGAGAAAACAGGAGCTTTGAATGGTTTTATATTCTTAGCATAGGCATGGTGTTTCAGACAAGAATTCCAAAAACAAACAAAGAATGTTTCTAAGTCTTTCAGGGAGAAACAAGACAATAATTTATTTTTTTCATTCAGCAGTAATTTATTGAGCGCTTCCCAATTTGCCTGACTGCATTGTAGGCACTGCGGATATATCAGTGAATAAAATAATGCACTTGTCATCATGAAGCTAGCATTCAAGTACCTCTTTATTCTTTTCTAGCTTTTAACTACCTAATTATGATAGCATACTGCACTTACATTCTTTACAATTTGCAATACATTTTCACATGCATTATTTCATTTCAATTTTGATTATCACAAGAATCATATGAATTAGACAATACGTTACTAGCTCCAATATACAGGTAAGCAAACTGAGGCTCAGTGATGTTAATTAATTTGTGCAAGTTTTTGCAGCTTGTTAAGAGAGCCAACACTCCCAGAACTTCTAATTCCACATTTGGGTTCTTCCAAATACAGCAAATATTCTGTTATTTCTTTACAGAAGCAAAGAGGAGCACGTTCAGGGTTATTTATCTTTTAATCTCACCTCAAGCTTGTAGTGGATTTTGCACTTGGAAACGGCAGGTTTTGATTCTATATTTACAACGCACTTGTTTTCCTCTTACTACCCTACCCCCCTGCCAGTCTTCTATCCCACAGTTTCCAAAATGGCACAGCTATTCAAGTCGTGTTTCTCTCTGGGCCCACATTTTTCATCATCATTCTGTCTTCTTGGAATGAGAGCTTGTCCATATGGAAATGCCTTTAGTTCCAAATAATTCAAGAGAAGCATCTCTAGCACTAGGATGTCAGCAAGAATTCATCACATCAAAACTCAAGAGTCCCCAGTTGGTGACATTCTGCTTTTCTGTTCAAAGGGACTTAAAATAATGTCTGAAGAGAGTCTTTTGAGAAGACAACCTTGGGTGCTTATATTTTAAAGCTAGCATTTCCACAGTAACACTGACATTATGAATACAGGATGGAAGCTTCACTTTATTGCTTAAGGCTGTTGTTTGAAACTATCCCAGATTTAATATATCTAGAATCCACTTCATCTCCCTGGCTTTATTATTTCCACACACTAAACCTTAGCATTTATTTAGGTGGCAGGTAACATTATTCCTGCTAAGAACTAGATCTCCTTCCCAAGGGTTGTGCCAACCTAGATGTCTTAGATATTGCATTTTGGGAGCTTCTGATTTTCCTTAGATTCTAATCCATGAATTTAAAAAAAAAAAAGTAAGAATCTGAAAGTACCAGATTTGAAGCCATCAGTACAACTTTCTCAAAATAGGGATATGTTAAAAAAAAGAAACTAAAAATATTATTTTAGAAAAAAACATTAATAGGGAAAAATTACCTTTGCCCCCTTTGAAGCATTTTCTTTTTTTTCTCCCCTTAAAACTCAGTGGCAGGTTTCCTAGGCTTTGTGAAATGGGCCCCAAGAGTGACACAGTGGAAAAGTCCCCACTTGATTACAGCATGTTCTTTTTATGTTAAATGGCTGACAGTGCCATTAAGCATTGTGCCTTGTGTTATGAGCACAGCTAGATCTGAAGCTAAAATGCTGGACCCCTGGGCAGCTGGTAATTTCATCCTAAACCCAGGCTGCTGAACAATAACGAATAATGTGTCCATCGTTTGATCTGCTTTCAATGAAAGACCTGGTTGTGTACTCTACAGTGGAACACGCAGCAAGATTCTAACACTCTTTTCTTAACCAAATCCTCCCCTCTAGCTTTCTCTACTGTGGAAGAAAAACAACCAACATTGTAGTTTTCGTTTTTGTTTTTGTTTTGTTTTGTTTTGTTTTTTTTCCCCCAGAAGAGGGGTCTGGAAGTAATTTTGAAATTTATTTTTAAACGTTTGGTGTGATTAAGCAAGAGAGAAACTGGACAAATAGCAACACAACTTACCTATTTATTTATCTGTTTGTATGTGCCTTAATTTTTTGTGGTATATATGAATAGATTTAACAGAAATTTATATAACCCCATGGCATTTTCTATAAGGATAATGAGTGGATGAGACCACCTGGTGCTGATAGTATTCTCAAGGGCTCACACTGGAGGAGATAAAAGGCATAGCTTAGAAGACTTGATTGCAATATTTCATGATTGTAAATCTAGCTTTAAAAATTACAAGATGAGAAACTAGGACATAAGAGTAGATACCATTGTCACACTTGATCATGTCTTTTTTTCTTTCAATATCTAATTAGAAAAAAAAATTTTTTTGAGACAGGATCTTCTCACTCTTTCCCTCAGGCTGCTGTGCAGTGGCACAATCAGGGCTCACTGCAGCCATAAACTCCCGGGCTCAGGTGATCTTCCCACCCCTCAGCCTTTCTAATAGCTGGAGCCATGGGCACACAACACCATGCCAGACTGATTTTTGTATTTTTTGTAGAGACAGGGTCTCAGTATGTTGCCCAGGCTGGTCTTGACCTCCTGGGCTCAAGCAATACACCCACCTCAGCCTCCAAAACTGCTCGGATTACAGGCATGGACCATCATGCCCGGCCTAGAAAGCTCCTCTTAACAGGACCCTTTTTCATATTTAGTCCTATTTTACGGCAGACACCTAAAGTTTAGACTTGTGTCCCTGTCCAAAAGTATGTTTAATCTGAAAGTCACAGAATTTTATATGCAAATACAATTACACCTACTTTATATATAAGTCAGGTATATAGTGGTTAGGAGCATAAACTAAGAGTTAGACTTCATATTCTGCCACGTACGTCACACTTAGCAAGTTATACTTACCCCACTGTGTCTCAGTTTTGCTGTTTATAAAGTGAGGATGGGAAGAGTAACTAAATCATAATGGTGTTGTGGATATTAAATGTATTAATTTATATAAAGAACTGGGAGCAGTGTCTGGCATATACCAAATATCATATCTGTGTTTGCTCCTGTAGTGATGGCTGTGATTATGGTTATTTTTGTTATTTTATGGTAATTCACATTTTTTCTGACTTCCAGGTGTGTGTTTTATATTTTAAAACCTTAGTGCCTCCCTTCAGGTATATTTTCTTTGTCCTTTTTCTTTTTGATGGTTTTAAGACTGGCGGGTAGAAGCGGGGAGTAGTAAGGCTTGAGAAACTGCTGGAGTAGTATCGCTGGAAAAGTAGCCAAAAACTGTATTAAAAAAAATTTAAAAAGCCATTTCTGCTTATTTCTGAGATTTCCATTCCAGATGGACGTTGTTGTATCTGATCATTGGTCCAATAATGTAAAGGTGCCCTTGCATGGGAACTGAGCAGCTCCCATCACCTCAGAGGTGATCCTCTGAGGGAACCAGGGAGTCAGCATTCCCACAACCTTTAGGGAGGAGTCTGCATGCCTCATCATCTCAAAGCATATCTCCATACCCTCATAATAAAACTCCCATTTCCTTTTTCTTCCTCCTTATTTTTCCTCCCTCTCTTCCTGCTTTCTCCTAGCAATCTTTTGCACTCGCTTCTGAGCTTGTAGATTTTGAATGCTACCCTATGACACTTGGGGGCTGTAAGAAACTCAGGGCTGCGAATGGGTGTGCTTTGCTTCTAACATCTCCCATAGCTGCTTATTCCATTTCTAGAAATGATCAGCACAGCCTGGTTTTTCTCTATTCTCATATCCCTCAATTTCAGAGGAGGCATTTTATCAACACTCCAGTCTCTTCTTGCAGCTCAGTCTTTGAGAAGTTTAAGGGAAGACCACAAAAACAAATCTTTTGCTAAGCTTCTCAAATCCTTCCAGTTTAACTGTATTGCTTTCTCTCACTTGCAGGGCTCTTCCAGAGTCTCAGAGTTTGGTGGAAGGGATAGAGAAAGAAATAAATTGCTGTATCATCCAAGTCTTTTCTTTCTCTCACATACCTTAATCTTTAGCTTTTAAACTTAGTGTTTAGCATCTTTATTTTTCCATAATTGCTCTAACAATTTTTTTCATTGGTGTATCTCAGCCCATGTTGTGCACCTGGAATGCAGGTAGTTGGATGGAGAAAATAATGTGCTGATAGTGAATCAAATTTTATTCTGCCACCAAAAACTTGATATAATCAACACAAAGTAGGAAAAAGGGATTTGTTTATTTTCCTATTTGTCACATTCACATTTATAACAAATTTCCTAAGTCTCCAGAAATAGCTGTCTTAAACATAATTCCAAGATTTAAATAAGTTCTGCCAAACTTTAACATTTTGGCATAGATATTCATTTGGGACAGAACACCATTTAAAACTAACAGTCCCAACAAAATCGATTATTTGTGGCAAAATTTTGAGCATCTATTATAGACCAGCATCTATGTTGAGTACTTTTACTTTGCCTCTGTTTTTTATTCATTTCAAACTATTTATATGAAGCTATACTAGGTGTCAGCCCCAGTTCCAAAAGCTGGAGACAGCATAGGCTGGAGATAGAATATTCTACTGGAGGAAATACGTAATAAGTACATTTGCAACCTAAATAATTTCTGCAAATAGATCACTAAAGCAAATAAGCTAGAGTTATAGGACTGGTGTGGCAGCAACTTTGGGTGATGATATGGCTTGAATGTGTGTCCTTTCCAAATCTATGTTAAAATGTGATCTCCAATGTTAGAGATGGGGCTTAGTGGGAAGTATTTAGTTCATGGGAACGGATTTCTCATGAATAACTTGGTGCTGTCCTCACAGTAATGAGTGGGTTCTCACTCTATGAGTTCACACAAGATCTGGTTGTTTAAAAGAGCTTGGCGCTTCCTCCCCCTCTCTTGCTCCTTCTCTTACCATGTGACATGCCTTCTCCCCCTTTGCCTTCTGCTGTGACTGCAGGCTTCCTGAGTCCCTCACCAGGAGCAGATACTGGCACTACATTTCTTATAGAGTTTGCAGAATCTTGAGCCAAAATAAACCTTTCCATTTTCTTTATAAATTACCCAGCCTCAGGTATTTCTTTATGCAATGCAAAATTGACTAATACAGAAAATTGGTAATGTGGAGTGGGGTGTTACTCTAAAGATACCTGAAAATGTGGAAGTGGCTTTGGAACTGGGTAACAGGCAGAAGTTGGAAGAATGTAGAGGGCTCAGAAGAATACAGGAAGACAAAGGAAAGCTTGGAACTTTACTTAGAGACTTTGTAAGTGGTTGTGAACAAAGTGCTAATAGGAATATGGACAGTGAAGGACTGGCTGATGAAGTCTCAGTTGGAAATGAGGAATGTATTGGGAACTGGAGCAAAGGTCACCCTTGTTACACCCAAGCAAAGAAGTTGGCTGTACTGTGTCCATGCACAAGGACTTTGTGGAAGGTTGAACTTAAGAATAATGATGTAGGGTATCTGGAGGAAGAAATTTCTAAGCATCAAAGCATTCAATAAGTGGTATGGCTGCTTCTTACAGCCTATGATCAGATATGAGAGCTAAGAAATACTTTAAAGTTGAAATTTATAAGGAAAAAGGAAGAAAAATGTAAAAAATTGAAAAATTTGCCACCTGGTAAGGTGATAATGAAGGATAGAGCTTTTTCAGGAGAGGAATTGAAGCAGCTGTGAAGCAAACACATCCTAGAGAAATTGTGATGACTAAAGGAGAGCCAAGTGCTAGTAGCCAGGACAATAGGAAAAAGGCTTTCAAGGCAATTCAGAAAGATTTCTACCAGGCTACTCCTACTATCACAGGCCCAGAGTCCTGGGAGGAAAGAATGGCTTCAGGGGCCAGGTCCATGGCAGGACTGCCATGCTCAGCCTCAGGATACTGTTCCCCATATCCCAGCCACTCTGGCTCCAGCCTTGGCTCAAAGAGTCCCAGGTATAGCTTGCGCCACAGCTCTGGAGGACTCAAGCCAGAAGCCTCAGTAGCTTCCATGTGGTGTTAAGTCTGCAGTTGCACAGAGTGCAAGAATGAAGGAAGCTTGGCAGCTTCCATCTAGATTTCAGAGGTTGTATGGAAAAGCCCAGGTACCCAGACAGAAGTCTCCCACAGGGGCAGAGCCCCTGCAGAAGGACTCTGTTAGGGCAGTGCTGAAGATAAAAGTGGGGTTGGAGCCCCCAAACAGAATCCCCATCAGGGCACTGCCTAGTGGAGCTGTGGGAAGGTGGCCTCTGCCCTCCAAACCCAAGAATGGTAGAGCCACCAATAATTTGCACCCTGAGACTGAAAAACCTGCAGGCACTCAACTCCAACCCGTGACAGCAGCCATAGGGCTGCACCAAGGAAGGCGACAGGTACAGAGCTGCCTACAGCCTTAGTAGCCCACCCCTTGCACCAGTGTGCCCAGGATGCAGGACATGGAGTCAATGGATATTATTTTAGAGCTTTCAGATTTAAATGACTTCCCTTCTGGGTTTCAGACTTGCATGGTGTCCATTGTCCCTTTCTTTGGCTGATTTCTCTCCTTTGGAATGTGAATATTTACCCAGTGCCTGTACCATCATTCTATCTTGGAAGTAAATAACTTGTTTTTTGATTTTATAGGCTGATAAGTGGAACTAACATGGCTTGAGTCTCAGATGAGATTTTGGACTTTTGAGTTAATGCAGAAATGAATTGAGACTTTGGGGACTATTGGGAAGGGATGATTAGATTTTGCAATGTGAGAAGGACATGAGATTTAGGGGACCAAGGTCACAATGATATGGTTTGAATGTTTGTCCTGTCCAAATCTCATGTGGGAATGTGACTTCCAATGTTGGAGGTGGGCCTATGGAAGGTGTTTGGGTTATGAAGACAGATCCCTCATGAATGGCTTGGAGATGTCTTCACAGTAATGAGTGAGTTTCCACTCTGTGAGTTCATGCAAGATCTCATTGTTTAAAAGAGCTTGGCACCTCCCTCTCTCCCTTGCTCCACTCTGGCCATGTGATACACCCACTTCTGCTTCACCTTCTAGTATGACTGTAAGATTCCAGAGACCCTCACCAGAAGCAGATGCTGGCACCACACTTCTTCTACAGCCTACAGAACCATTAGCTCAAATAAACGTCTTTTCTTTATAAATTACCCACCCTTGGCTATTCCTTTATAGTAATGCAAAACAGACTAATACAGGTAATGAGGGGAAAACTGTCTGAAGAGGTGGCTTTGGGATTTCCCTGAATGGTGAGAAGGATATGGCTTTATAGCAATCTGAAGGAAGAACATTCCTAGCAGAAGAGATGCTACCCACTCATTCTCTCTGCAGCCCTCTATTATGTGGCCACTAATATTTCAATTTTATTGATATAGACAACTCAGTGGTTTTAGGAAATTTGCCCATGTTTACACAGGTAATGAGTAGAAGACCTAAAATTTGAACAAAGTTCTGTTTGACTACCAAGCTATTTTAAATAAGATATACTGCCTTTTGTTAGAAAAGCCAGACTACTCATCCTTAGATGATGGAAGAAATATTTACTCCGTCTTCTTTATTAAGTCAGAACCATTTTCTGTAGATTATTCCACATTAGGGATACTTTATTTACTTGCTTCCCTCATTTAGAAGTCCTGTTGATAAAGAGCTGTCAGAAGATGCAAGTTATTAAAAGAACAGAAACCAGGAATGCCTCTTGGGAGTCAACAATTCTTTTGACTCTCTTTCTGTAAACCTTTCTCAGATTTTGAGTATCTTTAGCAGGCCTGCAAGGGAAGTGAGTTTTAAATTAATTTTCTCCTGGCAGGTTGTATCTGTGATAAATTGAAGAACTCCACAAAACCATCCACATAGCCAGGTGTTTAATAGCTCAGTCACTTCAATGCCCCATTGGGGTCACTTTAGGTTCTTTTTCCCTTTCCTCCCATCAAGAGTAACATAGGGTCTTAATAAGACTTGGAAACAATTTTGATATCAAAAACTAAGAGACAGCTCTACTTATAATAAGCTTTAATGTTAGGATATCAGCAGCACCTGCAGTGCTATGGCCGGAAATGACAGTTTTATTATCTTTTCCTTTGAAATTGATAAATTGGTCCTGGCTAAGTGCAGCCTTTTTGGCTGGCACCTTAAAAAAACTCAAGGAAAAAGTAACTGACTATCACTGGAGTTATTTAAAGCTCTATAGAAAATTCTAATAGACAAAATTTCACATGGTTCTTGTCACTAAGTGCTAAGTCCCAGACCAAATGAAAAGGGACATTGTGTGTGTGTGTGTGTGTGTGTGTGTGTGTGTGTCAGAGAGAGAGAGAGAGAGAGGAGAGATACTGAGACCAATAGTGTATATTTAGGTTTGGGTTCACTTTTGATTTTGTCAATTGAACAGTCTCACTAACTTTAACAAATCAAACATTATCTACATATAGCAGGCTGCAATTATTGTTTATCATAGTCATATCCATAATTAAGATCATTAGCAAAACAAAACCCTGTAAGAGCATTTTGACAATGTCATATTATGTTTGAATACTATTAGGTACTGTTAAAAAGTACTATTAGATTTTATTTGTTTTATTTAATTTTTCCAGCTTTATTGAGGTATAATTGAAAAATAATACTTTGCATATTAAACGTGTATAATGTGAGGTTTTGATATACATATACATTGTTCAATGATTATCACAAGCAAGTTACCTAACATATACATCACTTCATGTAATTACCTTTTGTTGATGTGGTGAGAACATTTATCTACTCTCTTAACAATTTTCAAGTATACAATAAGCATTATTAACTACAGTTACCATACTGTACATTAGATTTTCTGAACCATTCAATCATGCACAACTGAGACTTTGTACCCTTTAACCAACATCTCTCCATTCCCACTCCCCCACCCCAGCCTCTGGCAACCATCATGTTATTCTCTGCTTCTATAAGTTTGACTTCCATAGGTTCCACATAAGTGAAATCATACAGTATTATATAGCTTGTCCAAGAGTGATTTATCCCTGTGGTGCAAAGATGGTTTGACATATGCAATTCAGTAAGTGTGACATACCACATTTATAGAATGAAGGATAAAAACTATATGTTCATCTCAATATGTGCACACAAAGCACTTAACAATTTTTAATATGCATTCATGATAAAAACTCAACAAATTAGGTGTAGAAAGACTACTTCAACATAATAAAATCCATATGTAATAGGTTCACAGTTAACATAATGAAGTGAATAGCTGAAAATGTTTCTTCTAATATCAGGAACAAGACAACGATACCCATCTTGTCACTTCTATTCAACGTAGTACTGGAAGTCCTAGCCAGAACAATTAGGCAAGACAAAGAAATAAAAGCCATCCAGTCAAAAAGGGAGAAGTAAAATTGTCTCTGTTTGCAGATGACATAGTCTTATAAATAGAAAACTGTAAAGAATCTACCAGAAGCCTCCTAGAACTAATAAATAAATTCAGTAAATTTGCAAGATACCAAATTAGGTAGAAAAATCAGTTGCCTTGCTATACACTAGCAACAAGCTCTCCAAAAAAGAAATTAACAACCCCATTCATAAGAGCACTAAAAGGAATACAATACTTAGGAAAACATTAACTGAGGAGGTGATAGGTTTACAAATTAAAAACCATATAACAATGATGAAGGAAATTGAAGAAGAGACAGTGGAAAAATATCATTTTGTTCATAGATTAGAAGAATTCAAAATGCTCATACAATTCAAAGTGATCTACAGATTCAATGTAATCCCTGACAAAATTCCAATGGTATTTTTTACAGAAGTAGGCAAAACAATCCTAAAATTAATATAGAACCATACAAGAAACAATAGTCAAGGTAATCTCAAGCAAGAAGAGCAAATCTGGAGCCATTGTACTACCTGATTTCAAAATATATTACAAAGCTATCATAATCAAACAGTATGGTACTGGCATAAAAACAGACACATAGCTGGGCGTGTTTGGCTCACACATGTAATCCCAGCACTTTGGGAGCCTGAGGTGGGCGGATCACAAGGTCAGGAGATCGAGACCATCCTGGCAAACATGGTGAAATCCCGTCTCTACTAAAAATACAAAAAAATTAGCTGGGCATGGTGGCAGGCACCTGTAGTCCCAGCTATTCAGGAGGCTGAGGTGGAGCTTGCAGTGAGGCGAGATCGCACCACTGCACTCCAGTCTGGGTGACAGAGCAAGATTCTATCTCAAAAAAAAAAAGAAAAGAAAAAAAAAGAAAGAAAGAAACATATAGGCTGGGCACGGTGGCTCACACCTGTAATCCTAGCACTTTGGAAGGCTGAGATGAGCAGATTGCCTGAGCTCAGGAGTTGGAGACCAGCCTGGGCAACACAGTGAAACCCCGTCTCTATTAAAATACAAAAATTAGCCAGGTGTGGCTGCATGCACCTGTAATCCCAGCTACTCAGGAGGCTGAGGAAGGAGAATTGCTTGAACCCGGGACGTGGAGATTGCATTGAGCCGAGATCACACCACTGCACTCCAGCCAGGGCAATGGAGCAAGACTCCATCTCAAAAAAAAAAAAAAAAAGAAAGCAAGAAAAACAACAAACAAACAGAAAACAGACATATAGAGCAGTAGAGCACAATAGAAAGTCAAGAAATAAATCCACATATTTGCGGTCAATTGACCTTTGACAAAGTTGCCAAGAACATACAATGAGGAAAGAATAGTGTCTTCAATAATTGGTGTTGGAAAAACTGGATATCCAAATTGGACCTGTATTTTATACCATATAAAAATCAACTCAAAATAGATTAAGTAATTAAATGTAAGGCTGAAAACTATTGAACAATTAGAAGAAAACACAGGGAAACGCTTCTTGACATTAGATTGGACAAATAATTTTTGTATATCTCCTCAAAAGCACAAGCAAAAAAAGCAAAAATAAATAAAAAAGATTTCTTCAAACTAAAAAGCTTCAGTACAGCTTAATTGTTGTTAATTCAACAATTAGCAAAGTGAAGAGACAATCTATGGAATGGGAAGATATATTTGCAAACTCTACATCCAATAAGGAGATAATACAAAATACATAGGAAACTCTCATAACTTAATGACAAGAAAACAACCCAACAAAAATATGAACAAATGACTTGAATAGACATTTATCAAAAGAAGAAATACAAATGTCTAACTGGTATATTAAAAAATATGCTCAACTTTACTGACTATCAGGGAAATATAAATCAAAACCACAATGAGATATCACATCAGACCTGTTAAAATGAATATTATCAAAAATAAAAAAGATAACAAATACTGGGGAGGGTGTTGAGGAAAGGGAACCCTTTACACTATTGATGGGAGTGTAAATTGGTATAGCCATTATGGAAAACAATATGGAATTCCCTCAAAAACTAAAAATAGCACTGTCCTATGATCCAACAGTCTCACTCTGGCTATATAACCAAATAAATTAAAGTAGTATTCGTATCTCAAAGAGATATCTACACTTCCACGTTTGTTGTAGCATTACTTACAATAGCCAAGATATGGAAATAAACCAAGTATACATCAATGGACAAATAGATAAAGAAAATGTGGTGTGTATGCGTGTGTATGTGTGTGTGTGTGTGTGTGTAACAGGATACTATTCAGCCTTAAAATGGAAGGAAATCCTGTCATTGTCATGGATGAACCCGGGGAATATTACACTAAGTGAAATAAGCATTGCATCCCAGGGATGAAGCCCACTTGATCATGGTGGATAAGCTTTTTGATGTGCTGCTGGATTCGGTTTGCCGGTATTTTATTGAGGATTTTTTTTTCTTTTATTATTATTATTATTATTATTATTATACTTTAGGTTTTATGGTACATGTGCGCAATGTGCAGGTAAGTTACATATGTATACATGTGCCATGCTGGTGCACTGCACCCACCAACTCATGGCAATCATTAAAAAGTCAGGAAACAACAGGTGCTGGAGAGGATGTGGAGAAATAGGAACACTTTTACACTGTTGGTGGGACTGTAAACTAGTTCAACCCTTGTGGAAGTCAGTGTGGCGATTCCTCAGGGATTTATTGAGGATTTTTGCATCGATGTTCATCAGGGATATTGGTCTAAAATTCTCTTTTTTTGTTGTGTCTCTGCCAGGCTTTGGTATCAGGATGATGCTGGCCTCATAAAATGAGTTAGGGAGGATTCCCTCTTTTTCTGTTGATTGGAATAGTTTCAGAAGGAATGGTACCAGCTCCTCCTTGTACCTCTGGTAGAATTCGGCTGTGAATCCACCTGGTCCTGGGCTTTTTTTGGTTGGTAAGCTATTAATTATTGCCTCAATTTCACAGCCTGTTATTGGTCTATTCGGAGATTCAACTTCTTCCTGGTTTAGTCTTGGGAGGGTGTATGTGTCAAGGAATTTATCCATTTCTTCTAGATTTTCTAGTTTATTTGCGTAGAGGTGTTTATAGTATTCTCTGATGGTAGTTTGTATTTCTGTGAGATTGGTGGTGATATCCCCTTTATCATTTTTTATTGTATCTATCTGATTCTTCTCTCTTTTCTTCTTTATTAGTCTTGCTAGTGGTCTATCAATTTTGTTGATCTTTTCAAAAAACCAGCTCCAGGATTGATTGATTTTTTGAAGAGTTTTTGTGTCTCTATTTCCTTCAGTTCTGCTCTGATCTTAGTTATTTCTTGCCTTCTGCTAGCTTTTGAATGTGTTTTCTCTTGCTTCTCTAGTTCTTTTAATTGCTAGGCTGGTTCAACATACGCAAATCAATAAACATAATCCAGCATATAAACAGAACCAATGACAAAAACCTCATGATTATCTCAATAGATGCAGAAAAGGTCTTTGACAAAATTCAACAAAACTTCATGATAAAAACTCTCAATAAATTAGGTATTGATGGGATGTATCTCAAAATAATAAGAGCTATCTATGACAAACCCACAGCCAATATCATACTGCATGGGCAAAAACTGGAAGCATTCCCTTTGAAAACTGGCACAAGACAGAGATGCCCTCTCTCACACTCCTGTTCAACATAGTGTTGGAAGTTCTGGCCAGGGCAATTAGGCAGGAGAAGGAAATCAAGAGTATAAAATTAGGAAAAGAGGAAGTCAAATAGTCCCTGTTTGCAGATGACATGATTGTATATCTATAAAACCCCATCATCCCAGCCCAAAATCTCCTTAAGCTGATAAGCAACTTCAGCAAAGTCTCAGGATACAAAATCAATGTGCAAAAATCACAACCATTCTTATACACCAATATTAGACAAACAGAGCCAAATCATGAATGATCTCCCATTCACAATTGCTTCAAAGAGAATAAAATACCTAGGAATCCAACTTACAAGGGACGTGAAGGACTTCTTCAAGGAAAACTACAAACCACTGCTCAATGCAATAAAAGAGGATACAAACAAATGGAAGAACATTCCATGCTCATGGGTAGAAAGAATCAATATCGTGAAAATGGCCATACTGCCCAAGGTAATTTATAGATTCAATGCCATCTCCATCAAGCTACCAATGACTTTCTTCACAGAATTAGGAAAAACTACTTTAAAGTTCATATGGAACCAAAAAAGAGCCCACATTGCCAAGTCAATCCAAAGCCAAAAGAACAAAGCTGGAGGCATCACGCTACCTGACTTCAAAGTATTCTACAAGGCTGCAGTAACCAAAACAGCGTGGTACTGGTACCAAAACAGAGATATAGACCAATGGAACACAACAGAGCCCTCAGAGATAATGCTGCCTATCTACAACTATCTGATCTTTGACAAACCTGACAAAAACAAGAAATAGGGAAAGGATTCCCTACTTAATAAATGGTGCTGGGAAAACTGACTAGTCATATGTAGAAAGCTGAAACTGGATCCCTTCCTTACACCTTATACAAAAATTAATTCAAGATGGATTAAAGACTTAAATGTTACACCTAAAACCATAAAAACCCTAGAAGAAAACCTAGGCAATACTATTCAGGACATAGGCATGGGCAAGGACTTCATGTCTAAAACACCAAGAGCAATGGCAACAAAAGCCAAAATTGATGAATGGGATCTAATTAAACTAAAGAGCTTCTGCACAGCAAAAGAAACTACCATCAGAGTGAACAGGCAACCTACAGAATGGGAGATAATTTTTGCAATCTACTCATCTGACAAAGGGATAATATCCAGAATCTACAATGAACTCAAACAAATTTACAAGAAAAAAACAAACATCTCCATCAAAAAGTGAGTGAAGGATATAAACAGACACTTCTCAAAAGAAGACATTTATGCAGCCAAAAGACACATGAAAAAATGCTCATCATCACTGGCCATCAGAGAAATGCAAATCAAAACCACAATGAGATACAATCTTACACCAGCTAGAATGGCGATCATTAAAAAGTCAGGAAACAACAGGTGCTGAAGAGGATGTGCAGAAATGGGAACCCTTTTACACTGTTGGTGAGATTGTAAACTAGTTCAACCATTGTGGAAGTCAGTGTGGCGATTCCTCAGGGATCTAGAACTAGAAATACCATTTGACCGAGCCATCCCATTACTGGGTATATACCCAAAGGATTATAAATCATGCTGCTATAAAGACATATGCACACGTATGTTTATTGTGTGCACTATTCACAACAGCAAAGACTTGGAACCAACCCAAATGTCCAACAATGATAGACTGGATTAAGAAAATGTGCACATATACACCATGGAATACTATGCAGCCATAAAAAATGATGAATTCATGTCCTTTGTAGGGACATAGATGAAGCTGGAAACCATCATTCTCAGCAAACTATGGCAAGGACAAAAAACCAAACACCGCATGTTCTCACTCATAGGTGGGATTTGAACAATGAGAACACATGGACACAGGAAGGGAAACATCACACACCGGGGCCTGTTTTGGGGTGGGGGGAGGGGGGAGGGATAGCTTTAGGAGATATACCTAATGTTAAATGACAATTTAATGGGTGCAGCACACCAACATGGCACATGTGTACACATATGTAACAAACCTGCACATTGTGCACATGTACCCTAAAACTTAAAAGTATAATTAAAAAATATATATATATAGATTTTTTTAATAAAAGAAATAAGCCAGGCACAGAAGTAGAAAGACTGAGTGTCAAACTATTAACAAGTTTAGCAACATTTCCTCTAACAATCAATGAACATGTTATTATTAATATTTCCCAAATTATCTAGAAATTTCTAATTGCAAACTTCAGAAATCCATCTCAAATTTGCTACGATGGTGAACATAAATACTGTAATTTCATAAATAACCCATTTTTCCATGAATATTCAGCATGGTATCTTTGGAGATCCAGAGGCATATACTAGCACTTGTGTGCACTGGCACGTTGCAACTAAAAGAGCTCCCCTTTACTTCATCTCTCACTTCTTGATTCCAAAATTAGAGTATTATTTTTGAAAATCCTCTGCCTCTTCTCTATATAGTTAAGCATGTAGGCTCAGATTCCTTGGCACAGACTGTTTTTCAGACTGTACTACCAATTCTGTGGACAGAGATGAAGTGTGCTGGTTTTTTCTTTCTCTAACACGGTTCACCTGATTCCAGTATTTGTCATCATCACAAGTTGTTTCTGAAAGTTTTTTAGATACTATAATTTTTAATTTTGGATGGGAGATTTTGGAACTAAAAAGACTAAATATTGTCCCGTTTACTCAGTTACAGGTACAGAGCTGAGGCCTAGGGAGATAAAATTACAAAGATGGAGGGAAGTTGATTTAAGACTCAGGACTGGATTTTAATTTTCTTGAACCACTTGGTGCTTTTCTCACTATATCATGGTGCCTGTCCTAGTTGATCAGAAAGCTTACATTTTTAAAATAGAAGAGAATGGCAAGAAGGTGATGGAATATTCCATGGCTGACAAGGAATCCTAGCAATTCTCCCCAGGACCAGTAGCATCTGTACAATTAATCAGTTTTCTACACATAATATGAGCGTGCTTCTACTTGGAAGTTTTAGTTGATACTTATTACATTTGAGTTGCTTAGTCCTCAGAGTACTGAGGCTAATGAGCTACACCATCAAGAAATCAGGTGGAATTTTAGCTCCTGCCTGGAATTTCTTCACCCACCTGTGGAAGCCATGTTCTATCTGAATGAAGCACCACCCAAATGACAAACATCCTCTCATAACAGCATGAGAATCAGAGGTGGCAGGACTTTGAATCCAGTCTCAACAACTTTTTGTCAAGCTCTGAACTTGTTTCCGTATCTGTAAAAAAATAATAATATAACTACATTTTAAGGAGTAAATGAGATAATTTATAAAAACTCAACACAGAAACTGGCACATATAGTCCAGTTGAAAATGGCATTTGACATGATTGTTATATTAATATGTCACTCATATCTTAGATCAATAAATAATCAAGTATCACCCATGTTGAACTGGATGCAATATATATGTATTTAAGACAAGATCTTGTTCTGTTCCCCAGGCTGGAATGCAGTGATGCAATCACAGCTTACCGCAGCCTTGAATTCCCGGGCTCAAGTAGTCCTCCTTCCTCAGCCTCTCAAGTAGCTGGGACTACAGGTATGCACCATTAAGCTCTGCTAAGACGCAGGATTTCTTAATGTGGTAAATAAAGACAAAGTTCTGCCTCCTCACCAAGCTCACAAGTTCCTTGGTATTGGTCAGCTTCATGAAGCTGGTGAAACTCTGCAAAGGAAAAACAGGTTCTGTATCAACGATATGAAATTCCCAGATGTCCTTTTTAGTAGATTTTTTTAATTAAAATATCACTAGTAGTTATGTGCAGATATGTTTTTGGCATGATTATGGAAAAAATATATACTGATGTCTGATACACCTGGGATGGATTCTGGGAAGATTAATTTACGTCCTTAAAGGTAGTTCTTCACCTAGAATAAGGTTGCTGCAGCCTTCACCTAGGAAAAGGGTGAAACATCGTTCTTCTACCTCACCAAAGTTGTGTCAGTCATCTTATTTCCTGCTACTCAATCTTTATTTCATCTTGTTCTCTAAAGAAGGCCAGCTTTATATTCGAGGCCCCTAGTTAACAGATAAAACTAGATAGCCCCTAGATAGCAGAAAAAAACATGTAGTGTCTGCATTCCCCACTGGCTGGCTACACCTGAACTGCTTGCTTGTTCTCACAGAAGCACTTGTCTGTCAAAGTTTCTCATATCAGTTGGGTTTTGTCTCAGCTCTGACTGACTTTACTCTGCCAAGACTTTTCATGGAAACACTGAAGTCCTGTTGTCTTTTTTAAGTCAAAGCAAAAATTGCTAAGCATGTGGACTCATGCGATGTTTCCAAACAAAAGCTGTGTAATCAATAATACATTCAAAACAATTTTCCATTTCATATTTTTCATTTGAATGGGGCAAAATCCATTGCACATGAATATTTAGAAGTGAAATAAGGTCCGAAGAAGAAATCTTCGAATCCAGAAGACAAATATTTGTTATTTTCTAAATGAGCCCTTTCATTAAATCACTTCATACTGAGAATATTAATACTAGTTGGCAATATAAATAAGTTGGAGCTATAATATTTTTGTTTGTTTTTCTAGAATCACGAGTCTCAGTAATGTTAATAAGACTTGAGGCTGTCAATGAACATAACCCTGTTTAACGTAGTAAATTCAGATTCTGTCTGGCTCAATATATTATGTAAACTGCAACATTTGCAGCAGTGTCACTGGGAAGACCAAGTTGCACCAAACACTATGTGTTCCAGTCTGTAAATATTTGGCACTTTGCTTGAGGGTTGACATAGCAATGCAATCAATTAAACAAACAAGCTACAAGGGTACTATTGACTGGAAGCACAGTGCTTTAGCAAATCTGGGCATTGGAGTGCATGTGTAAAAAAATTCCATCTTGCTCTTTCTCAGCCATTTATGTATTCAAAATAAGAGCTCAGTTAGTCTGTCTAATATACTACCATTCTCTATAGGCCAAATAAACTCTTACTTTAAAGGACTCCTCCTAACACTGCACTACAACATATACTTAGTCTTACCTTGTGTATTAGTTCTTTCATATTTTTTCAATGATTAGCCTGTCTCCTCTTGAAGCTTGACCAGACTGTCTCGTTTATCACTTTGGTTCTTTTTTTTTTCATATGTATGCATTGATTTTTCTCTAGCTAAAAGCATTGAATTCAGCACTCTTTTTCGTTTTGTTGTTCCTTACTGCCTCTGTGGACATGATCACATCATCAGTGATGTCTGTCAATCTTGGGAATAGAACTTACCTGAATAAAGGGGAGAAGTATCTTAGTGTCTTACATCCTACCCCTTGCACTCTGCAGAAGACAATGTAGAAGAAAATGCTCTAAAACAGCATCTTGACCATTTACATCACATAACTAAACATTTTTATTAAGTTGTACATTTGGATTACAATGCACTGCTGTGTGTTCTTCCAAATAATATTATCTGAAAGCCAACTTGGGAGTGGAAGAAAGTTGCTAATAATAAAGGTTTTATTTGAAATTTATCCAGTGTTTTATGTTCTAGAAATATAACTGATTTTGTCTCACTTTGACTAATAGAATGTGGCAAAAGCGATATTGCATGACTTTTGGTAATATGCGAAACAAATTACTGCAACTTTCATCTGGCTCTTATAGAACACTCAGTCTCAGGAGAATCTCATAGGAATCTATCATGCTGCTAGATAGACCCACAGAAATGCTATGTGTAGGGTTCCAGTCCACAGTATCAGTCCAGCCTACAGCCAGCTGTCAGCATCAGCTGCCGTCCATGTGTGTGAACCTTCTTAGATATCCAGCCCATTCGAGTCTTCAAATGAATGCAGCCCCAGTTGACATCTGACTACAAGCCATGAGTGATCTCAGCAGAGAACCACCATTTAAGACTACTTGACAAACTCTGCTATAAAAGATACCAATAAATTTTGAAGCTACTGAGTTGTATATAATAATAGATAGCCAAAATGAGTATTTTCATTGGTACAAGTTTGTTTGATTGCACGAAATCTCTACTAAGAAAGTTATACTTTACCTAAACTTTGTAAATAATGAGCAAATATTCTCATTCTCTTTCATTTTATTCACTCCATTGCAGTTACTTTATGACACATCCACTGCTCATGTTGATCTTCAGAAGGTCATTTGTGACTTCCTAATTGCTAATTACTTCCGTGCAGAGAAGTCTTATAATTCCATTCTATCCCCAGTCTCTGTGGCTTCTCCATAGCATTTGGCATGCCTTCAGTTTTGAGACTCTATTTCTTCTCAATTTAGTGGCATACCATAATTCCTTTCCTCATACTAGCAGAAAGATGAGGAATGATGTTTCTGTCCTTGTGAAGGAATTATCTGTGCCTGGATGTGTGAGAACTAAAAAGTAGACAAAGAAATGCAGAAAGGGAAGAAATTTATACAAGATAGGTTAAAGAACAATGAGAACTTTAACATTATTTTAATTATTTATTTAATTAATTTACTAGAGTCAGGGTTTCACCAGCTGCCCAGGCTGGAGTGCAGCAGCACAATCATAACTTGCTGTAGCCTCGAACTCCTGGCTCAAGCAATCCTTCTACCTCTGCCTCCTGAGTAGCTGGGACTACAGGTGTGCACCACATTGTCTGGCTAATTTTTCTGTCTTTGTAGATATAGGATCTTGCTGTGTTGCTGAGGCCGGTCTGGAACTCTGGGGCTCCAGCAATTGTTCAACCTCAGCCTTCCGAAGTGCTGGGATTACAGGAGTGAATCATTGTGTCTGGCCTAACTTTTTTTTTTTTTTTAAATCTATTCACTATATCAGTGGCCCAATTCTTTACCTTTGGACAGTATGAAGTTCTTATTAGTTTGAGAGTAGAGGTCGAGAGGAGGGGTTTGGAAGAAAGAAAAAAAAGCCTTGATATTTTTCTAGAAGTCAGAATGTAAAGCTGCCATTTTCTTAAAACATTAAGTATTTTATATCACTAGTGTTTATTTGCCTATGTTCTCATCAGTTATATTATGGGCCCCTAGCATATCGGTAATCAATGTTTGAATAACAGTTTTCCACAACGCAAAACATTCTTCTTAATTTTTGAATCAATGCGAGTAAAGAACACTATCATCATCTCTGTTAGAAAAATTATTGTGTTATTACTCACACATGGCATGAGATGGGAAGAGAATAATGGACTTGGATCAGGAGGTGAGGTGGATTCCAAGTCTCTACTTCCCAGTGCAATCACGCTTATTAGGAGATATCTTTTTCTTTCTTTCCCTGCCCTTCTTTCTTTTCCTTTTTCTTCCCTCTTCTCCTTTTTCTCTCTGCATTGCTCTCCTTATCTTCTTTGTTCTCTACATATGTGAAGTAGCTAAGAAAAATAGCAGTCAGTTTTGTTTTGATATTGAAGACTTTTCATAAGCAGAACATGATGCTGCAAAAATCTATGGATGAGCAGTGCAAAAACTGAGATATCAAATTGTGCCCATCTGTGTTGTAACACCGAACACTATGAAAATTAACAATTCTTATGTTAGAATATCTGTCAGTTTTCTGGCTTTCGGATCAAATGGGCGTCCTGAGGAGACATTTTGTCACTGCACAGCTGCCATTCCTAAGATCTCTATAGTCCCTGAGCCACCTCAATAGCAGTTATAGTCATGGCTACTTTAGAGACTTGGAATGCACAATTCACTTCCCTTGAACCCCAATGTTAAGAAAATAATTTTTCAAAGAAGGAGTAGGAACATTGGAACTGAAGGGTTTTCAGTCCTAGTTCTGACGTTTACTAGCCATGGGAATTTAGTCAAGTACATTTACCCATCTGAGTTTCTGAGTTTTAATCTGTTTATTCATAGAATAGAGAGTTTTGCATAAAGAAGAAATCCATGTTAAGTATTAAATAGTACTAAAAAGCACCAGGATTTGTAATGGGAAGACACTTTTTTTTTTTTTTTTTGGAGACAGAGTTTCACACGTCTCCCAGGCTGGAGTACAATGGCGTGATCTCGGCTCACTGCAACTTCTGCCTCATACGATTCTCCTGCCTCAGACTCCCCAGTAGCTGGTATTATAGGTGCCCACCACCAAGCCCAGCTAATTTTTGTATTTTTAGTAGAGACACGGTTTCACCATATTGGCCAGTCTGATCTTGAACTCCTGACCTCAGGTAATCCACCTGCCTTAGTCTCCCAAAGTGTTGGGCTTATGGGCATGAGCCACTGCATCTGGCCAGGAAGATACTTTATAATGAGGCTCATTTTACAAAGAGTCAAAAGTTTGGTCTTCAAGTGATGAGAAGGAGCTGCCTCTGTTGACCTTGAATGTTTTTCACAGAGTGAGTTTTTTGGAGAAAATACACCTTGGCACTGCCTGCACACCTTTAATTATTAGATCCCTGTATGTATAAACCATTTTCCCTGTTTTCACATAGCATGAAATAGAAAAGCTGAAGTTTTCAAAGTACCAAAGAAGAACAAAAATGATGATGGAAACAAACAAACAAAAATGTATAAAAACAAATGATATATATACATATGGGTATCCAGGAAGGTAGGGACATATTTTTTAAGGAGATGGGGTTCATAAGCACACACATGCATGCACACACACATGCCTCAAAGAGTAGATACAAACTATGTTCTTATTTGTTAGTTCCCAGGCTGTTTGCGTGTTTCAGGAGCTATCATTGAGCCTAGAACACAAAATCTATTTCCTAGATAAAAATGAGTCTTTAGTCTTCCTCATACCTAGGCTACTATTGGGTTTTGGGATTACAACAGAGAGAGGCTGTGATTCAAAAAAAAAAAACAAAAAAAAAACAACCTTCATCTTTAAATATGACCCTTCCAACTGTATACGGAGAGTAATCTTTTCCTGGTATAGGTTTGATGCAGGACAGGCAGCCCGCAAATTGGAGCTTAGCCCAGGAGGGTTCCTGGCTTCACTCAGGAAAGAATTCATGGGCAAGCCAATGGTTTTAGGCGGCAATACTTTAATTGAACAGTACTACTCCTTGAGGAGCAGAGATAACATATAGGCAATTTTGCCCAGAGTCCACAACATATGGGTTCCTGGCAACTGTATTTTTACTCATGTAAACCCACTTTAAATTATACGCAAATTAATGGCAGATCAATGTAAATTGAAGGGCAGATTATTTAGAATTTTCTAGAAAAGGGTCAGTAACTTCTGAGTCCTTGCCATAGAAAGGGGTAGTAACTTCCAGGTCATTTCCAGGGCACATGTCAACTCTCATGGTGCTGGTGGGAGTGTCTTATGCCAATGAACAATGAAGACAGCTAGGGTCACCTTAGTCAACATCCGCTGATTCCTGCTGGTTTTTTCAGTTTATCCTGTCTGAACCAGTTCTTGTTTTGGTCAGCAGGGTTCTGACCAGAAAACAAGTCCTCCTACCAGTCTCCTACATCAGGTCCAGTACTTAAAAAACGAAAATTCAGCTGGGCGCAGTGGCTCACGCTTGTAATCCTAGCACTCTGGGAGGCCGAGGAGGGCGGATCACGAGGTCAGGAGATCGAGACCACGGTGAAACTTCGTCTCCACTAAAATTACAAAAAAAAATTAGCCGGGCCTGGCAGCAGGCACCTGTAGTCCCAGCTACTCGGAGAGGCTGAGGCAGGAGAATGTCGTGAACCCGGGAGGCGGAGCTTGTAGTGAGCCGAGATCGCGCCACCACACTCCAGTCTGGGCACAGAGGGAGACTCTGACAAAAAAAAAAAAAAAAAAAAAACCCATGAAAATTCAAAGAATAAGTTATATGTCTAGCATAAAGGGCAGGCAGGGGCAGAGAATGCTGTTCCAACAAGTGGGAACTCCTGCTTCATAGTTCAGAGAGTGGCTGTGAAGGTTGAGCACCATAGCACACGGAAGATGCTTAGTAAACTATAAAGCAATATAAGAAGTCACTTTAGACTTCAAAGAAAATACTTTTATTTTGCGTTAAGGTGACTTCTATGTGTGGGAGAAATTTCATCAGGAGTTGGATGATGCCTGTGTATCCTCAGGCACCTCTTGATATCTTGCTCACTTTGCTCCCTCACTTGTTTCTTTTCTGGATGCTCATTTTTCTTTCTTTCTAATATCTACCTCTACTCCTGAGATTCATTCAAAATATTTAACAATGTACATTGTAAAGGAATTAATCAGTCAAAATGGGCACCACCTGTAACAACTTTTTGCTCCTGGTACATGGTGTTGAACATCAGGTCAGTTGCCTCAGGGAATGGAGAATAAAGAAGGCCAATGATTCCATTTTGGTACTGATTCATTCATTATCTGATACAGTGTCTAATCAAGGAATATGTTTGGAATATTAGCTAACATGACTTCTTTTTGGTAGAGATGAGGTCTCACTATGTTGCCCAGGCTGGTCTCGAATTCCTAGCCCCAAGTGATCCTCCCATCTCAGCCTCCTGAAGCACTATTACAGTCATGAGCCACCATGACTGTCCACTAAAATTTAGATATGTAGAGGGGATTATGTGTTAAGATTGTGTTTGGTGCATTTAAGGAGTGGGAGGAGGGAAAACACTGCAGTATCTCGATGAGAAGAAGAAATGATTCAGCTCTTCTTTGGCAATTTTATTTTTACCCACCCATTATGGCCCAAGCAAGACACTCAGTATCATCTCATTGACTTTTCACAAAGTCCTTATGAGCTTGATAATTCTATTATTATTTTATGTAAAAGAAATGCAAGGCATTTAGAAATTAAGTTTATTCATTTGTAATACCTGGTACCAGAAATCACTGAAGAACTGAAAGTATTTCCAATGTTGACATCTGCTCTTCTTTTTAAAGAAGATTTTTTAAAAATCTTTTAATTGGCTAATAATAATTACATATAGTTACAGGGTACAATGTGATGTCTTGATACATGTTTACCATGTGGAATAATTAAATCAGACTAGTTAACGTATCCCTGAAGTGGTGAAGATGGTGAATTGGAACCCAACTGTATTTTTGTGCACTTCTTAACACTAAGAAAAGAAAGCAAAAACCCTCCTTCAGTTTTAGAGGGTGGAAGTGAAGCACAGATTCATTTTTGCTGCTTCTGAGTCTGCTGGTGGGCTGTTAGGGTTTACCAGTGTTTTGCTTGTGTTAGCACAGATGTTGGTATCATGTGGTCACTAGCTTCCAATAGATATCAAAGGGAAGGTGAAGTGTATAATATATGCAGGCACAAGTCATAAAAAGTGCAGCATGCTCTATTCATTTTCTGGTAAGTTTTGTGGTTGTAATCTCTTCCTGATCAGAGCATTTCCTTGATATTAATAGCTTTCATATAGTGGCAACAGTAGTATGTGAACTTTCAATCACAATCTGGTTCTTCAGAACTACCAACAATTCTAGAAGCCACTTCATAAATTATAAGAAAATTTGCATTGCTCAAACTAGAGTGGCTTCTGTTTTCTAAAACTGAACCCTAATTAACACTTATCCATGGTTTCACTTTCCATGGTTTCAGTTATCCACAGTCAACAGGGGTCTCAAAATATTAAATAGAAAATTCTAGAAATAAACCACTCATACACTTTCAATGGTGTGCCCTTCTGAGTAGTGTGGTAAAATCTCTCACCATTCTACCCTGTCCTGCCTGGAATGTGAATCCTTCCTTTGTCCAGTATGTCTACGCTGCAGATGCTCCCTGCCCTAGTCACTTAGTAGGCATCTAAGTAGTTAGCAGACTGATCGTCACAGCATCACAGTGCTTGTGCTCAAGTCACCCTTATTTTACTTCGTAATGACCCCAAAACACAAGAGTAGTGATGCTGAAGATTCAGGCCTGACCTGCCAGAGAAGCAGTGAAGTGTTTCTTTTAAGTGAAAAGACGAAAGTTGTCCACTTAATAAGAAAAGAAAAATAATTGCCCTGAGGTTGCTAAAGTCTATGATAAGAACAAATCTTCTATTGGTGCAATTGTAAAGAAGGAAAAAGAAATGTGTGCTAGTTTTACTGTTGCACCCCAAACTGCAAAAGATATGGCCACTGTGTGATAAATTTTTAGTTAAGGTGGAAAAAGGCATTACATTTGTGGATGGAAGCTATAAGAGAAGACATGTTCTGATTGACAGCAACATGTTGCACCATATTAACTTAATATTAATTAAATTAAACTTTATCATAGGTTTGTGTATATAGGAAAAAAGAGTGTATATAAGATTTGGTACTATCTGAGGTTTCAGGAATCCACTGGAGTCTTGGAACATATTTCCCATGAATAAGGAGGGACTACTGTAATTAAAATCAGCAGGGGTTGAAGGTAGGAGATTAAAGGAAATGAGAATTTGATTTTGGTTATCCAAACCAGGTAGGTGCAAATGCAAAGTTGATGTTCTGAGCATGGTGATCTACTGGACCAGGGGCAGACATTATATTTAATTATACATAGGCTGATTGAAGGCAACGATTTAGTGGGCAAATGCCCGTCTGCCTCTGTGAATCATTACTGCACAAAATAAAAAATGAGAAAATGTGACTGTGATGGAGACTTTAAAGAAAGGAAATGGTAAACTCATGGTTTTAAATATGTAACTGAAGTCAAAGCTGGGATGTTAGAGGAAGCTTCTATGACTGACTTTAAAAAATGTTTTGCCTTTTTGCACCCCAGGGAAACATATTTAAATCAAGAACAGTCAGATTTGGAGTGCTGTTGAGTCACAACACATTTGAATGTACAGACTAGCCAGTTCTTCTAAGTGAAAATTGGGTAATGTTGGTGAAAGAATTAGATTCCAAGAATTTGCCTAAGGACTTTCAAAGAGGTTTGTCTCATTTGGAGTGCCCCCATTCTGAAATATTACCAAAATGTCATTGCTGTCAAGAGCAGCTCCGCTTCTTTTCCGGTGAGGCCTGCCCTGCCCAGCTTAAACCCTAAAGTGACCGCACCTGAAAATTTACTGGTAAAGAGAAGCCATTTATCTGAATGCCTCACCTCTGTTACCACCTGTCAGATGCACAGCTCAGCACACTTCATGGGGGACAAGAATAAAGTTTGACCTTCAAGGACAGTTATACACCTAAAATTTGCAAGAATCCGCTCATTTTTATCAGCAGAAATGTGAGAAATATGTGTGGAAATTGATTTTGTTGTTCTTATAGCATAGCAGAAGAAACAATTTTATATTGAACCAAGGTTAGGAAAATTTTTTCAGCGATTCTATATTCAAAGAAGTAATTTATGTATCTGAGAGTGGTTATAACAGCTACTCAGCTGGTGGACTGAAATCTAGACTCAAGGATGGACTGTGCTAAATGAAGTTAAGGTGTCAGAAATGTCTGTGTATAACATAAAGAAAGGAATCTAAATATTTAGAGAGAAATCAAGATGTGTTTATCATATATGACCCTCCAACATTCAGCCTGAATCTTGGAGCATTCAGAGCATACTTCCTTCACTAACACTAAAGAAGTACATTGGTGAAGAGAGGACCAGCTTCTTAAACATAAATAAAACTATTGCGGCTCTCCTCTAGAAACGAAGGAGAAAATTACGAGTTGCTCCACTTGATGGTGTGTCCTGACTTTGGTGGACATGAACAGATCCCAAACTGCCAGAAACTACATGGCAGCTCTTCTTTACCACCAGAGCTCTGGTGAGCATAGGTTTCACTTAAGGAACTCAGTCCCTGGATTTGAATTAGTTCACAGAATAAGAGTATTTTCCTTGAAGGAAGGCCTGTGAAACATTCAGCAACAATCATGTGATAGCACAGAAATTATGACTCCAAATCTTTCCTATAGCCATCTCCAAAGGGACCTGTAAACATTTACTAGGAAATCTGCACATAGAAGAAAAGTCTATTTTCAACCTTTTGCAGCTGTGAGCAAATACTAATCTCTGTGGATTAAGAACATCATGCTGGTCCACTTACTGGAGTCAAGGTTGTGGGGTTCAGGTGATAAATAACTTAATATCCCCAGTTCAATTAACTGTAGGTCCAAGAAGTCTGAGAAAACAGGCTCCTGTTATTTCTTTGTTTGCTGAATGCACAGTTGAAATAAGCTACTGTCAGGGTTCCCGCACTAGCTCCTGAACCATGAAAGAAGTGACAATATGGTAGGAAGGGGCAAGTAGAAACCCCTAGAAATAATGTAACACCAAAACAGCATGCAGAAATCAATACCACATTCCTAGTGAAATAACAAAGATTAGTGCCATCACCCAATAGTTGAAAGATTCAACTCAATGATTCTTATCACAAACCTGCTAAGTCTCCTTTTTGGATTATATCGAAGATAGAGAGGTATTGAAAAATGACAGCAGATTTCACAAATTTTATCAGGTTGTGAACAAATTGCAGCTGCTGTTCTATTTGTTGTCTTTTTATTAGAGGTAACCACACATGTCCTACTTCTGGAATGCAGATATTGTTTGTCTCCATCCGCCCCCCACCACCACCATCTGTCCAACTATCAGACAACACTAGAATCAGTTTTTATTCACAAGACAGAGAATAATATTTGGTCTTATTTCAAGACTATGTAAATGTTCTGGTTCTCTTGGATGATTTAATCTATAGGAATTTAGATTATCTTACCATCTCACAGACATTTCACTGGTCTACTATATTGATGTCAGCATGCCAGCGATCAGGAACAAACACATACCTTTATGTTTGATAGAAGGTGGGAGATAAATTCTCTAAATATGTGGGATTCTGCCACGCTAGTAGCATTATTGGGGATGGAAGAAATTGGTGGTTAATAGCATTTTGGCATAGCACTCACCATAGTGAAAGAAAAGCTGCTATACTTTATTATATTTACCACCACGAAAGAGAACAATACTCATGGGGCAATTCATTTGACCTTGAAGGCAAATACATCACATTGATCCACTTGCCAAGTAAATTATAGAGCTACCAACTTTAGATGGGTCCCTTGCTCTAGCTTTGAGTAGGGCTCTAATTGAGCTGCAGGGCAAGCTGCTCTATGACTTAACCAGTACATGGAATAGAACTTAAATGATATCAAATGGTGATGCTACATAAAGTCTGTGGCAATCACTCATGGGAGAACCACAGCCCAAACTTGCAGGGTTTTAGAACAGAGCAACATACTCTTTGGCAAATAATTCTTTGTTCTTTGGGAAAAAAAAAATAAAACAACTTCTGCTTATTACTGGATGGGCAAAGCAATAGGGGAGAAAGAGAACATTTCATGTTGGAGGGACCATCTTAAGCAAAGAAAAGGCAAAAGTATGTATGGAGTGCTCTGGAGACCATAAACCTTGTTAGGCTGGAACACAAAGTTTCTGCACATGAGTAGATTTATTAGCTGGGGAAAAAAATCTCTTCCTGTTATATTGCAGAAAATGTGTCCAAATGAATTTAAACTAGTCTGATTCACTGCTGATTTAAAAATCCTATAGCCAAGAGTGCTGGGTGGAAGATATTTTTCTCTTTGGGCAGGACAAACTGTTCTATCACGAGCCATGCCTGGGTACTAGGAGATTCAGTACACAGCTTGCCACAGCTGGAAATGACTCTGTGCTGAAATCAACTCAGCGTTCAGCAGTGGCTTAGAAAACAATATATAGCACAGAGCTTTTAAGCTCATCATAAACTGACAGTTCTCCTAAAACAAGCTTTGTACAAAGAAAATGCCCTTGAATTTATGTGTGTGTCTGTATTTGTATGTGTATATATATATCCATATATATATACACATATATATATCCATATATATATACACAAATATATATCCATATATATATACACATATATATATCCATATATATATACACATATATATATCCATATATATATACACATATATATCCATATATATACACATATATATATCCATATATATATACACATATATATATCCATATATATATACATATATATATACACATATATATATCCATATATATATACATATATATCCATATTAATCCATATATATACACACACACATACACAGATATAGTAACACACACATATATTTATGTGTATGTATATATATACAGATATAGTTACACACATGTATATTTCAACATGAACTTGAACACTAACTGAGCACTTTTAATAAATGCTATATTGCTGCAGACCAAACAATATATGGCCATAATAACTGTATTTAAGTATGCTATGCCATTTGGGATTTGAGTTCTCGGCAGGTGAAATGTACAATATTCATTTTCTTATTTATTGTTTTTCTGGCTCCAGACATATAACTTTCAATAAGTATTTTTTTTCATCCACCAACCTAAGCCGACAGTCGGAAAAGAGAAAGTCGGTTTCTCCAGTTTCTCTCTCTTTCTCATTTTTGGGGATAGAATGGTTGAGCTGACTGTAAACTCAGTTTACATTAGTGAATGGTGGATGAGTGAGCTTCAGGTAACCAATTTGACTGGTTCTTTCTCACATTAAATACCCAAGAGAATATAACCCAACTTAACCCCATCTATATGGATATATATACACACACCCTACATATATATGGATATATATACACACACACACATTTTATGTGTGTATATAAAATGTATATATGTGTATATAAAATATATAATGTCATAAATATACAGTAATGTTTCACTGAACTAAAGGGTGATGTTCTGAGAAACTCATCCTTAGGTGATTTTATCATTGTTCAAACATCATAGAGTATATTTACACAAACCTAAATGGTATAACTTACTAAACACCTGGGCTGTATGGGCCAGCCTATTGCTCCTAGGCTATAAACCTGTACTGTGGCTGAGCACTGTGGCTCATGTCTGTAATCTCAGCACTTTGGGAGGCCGAGTCGGGTGGATCATCTGAGGTCGGGAGTTGGAGGCAAGCCTGACCACCATGGAGAATCCCCATCTCTACTAAAAATACAAAAAATTAGCTGGGCATGGTAGTGCATGCCTGTAATCACAGCTACTCAGGAGGCTGAGGCAGGAGAATTGCTTGAACCCGGGAGGCGGAGGTTGCAGTGAGCCGAGATCACGCCATTGCACTCCAGCCTGGGCAACAAGAGCAAAACTCCATCAAAAACAAACAAACAAAACCTGTACTGCATGTTACTGTATTTAACACTGTAGTCAACTGTAACACAATGGTAACTATTTGTGCATGTAAACATACAAAAGATATAGTAAAAATACACCACTAAAAAAGTGTTACACCTGTATAGGGTACTGACCATGAATGGAGCGTGGAGGAATGGATATTGCCCTGGGTGAGCCAGTGAGTTAGTGGTGAGTGAATGTGAAAGCCCAGGACATTACTGCACAGTACTGCAGACTTTATGAATGCTGTACACTTAGGCTACACTAAATATATTAAAATGCTTTTTCTTTTTTCAGTAATAAATTAAGCTTAGCTTACTGTAATATTTTACTTTGTAAACTTTTTAATCTTTTTAGCTTTTGATTCTTTTGTGAAAACATATAGCTTAAAACACAAACACACTGTACAGCGGTACAAATGTAATTTCTTTCTTGATATCCTTATTCTATAAGATTTGTTATATTAAAATTATCTTTCACTTTTTAAACGTTTTTGTTAAAAACTAGGACACAAACACACACATTAACCTAGGCTTACACAGGGTCAGGATCATCAATGTCACTATGTTCCACCTCTACATCTTATACCACTGAGTATGTCACTGCCAAAAGAGTGTGCAATTGTTATCAAACCAATGGTCCTGTGTGAGTGTTTGGGATATTTAAATCAACCATCAGGCAGCCATGGGCACTGTCCCCATCTGCTCCAAGGCAGGCTTGCTCTGTGTAGTACAGATGTACTCCTGGGGGAAATGAACATGACTTTTTAAAGTATTAGATTATCCACAAAGCTAAGCACCAGACTTTACCATACAGATACTCAGATTCTGGTTTTTACTATTATTGTCTTTATTCAAAATTTCCTTTTTATAGGTAAAAGAAGCAAATCACTCAAGTTTTTCTTCTTCTGGGTTGGCTTAAAAGATCCTGGAAGAAAAATATAATTAACAAAATATGTTTTTCCCCTTCTGATGCCAATTCACTTTCTGGGATGTGTAGGTGGAAAGTAATGTTAAGTTTTTAGAGATCGATGCTTTTTTTTCTTTTTTTTTTTTTGCCAGACATAGCAGTTGGTACACAGCTGCCATTTAAAAACATTTCAAAGGTTAAACTCAAAATCCCAGCTCTACTACCAGAGGTGTGCTGATTGTGCAAAAGGTTTATGTCTCAACAATGCTGCTAATTCAGACTCTCCTTTAAAAATAGCCCTGTTATTATGTAATTAAACACACACACCAACAAGTCCAATAAAATCTCAGGATAACAGTGAAAGTCACAATGAAATCTTGAGGATGAGAGAGAGAGAGAGAGACAGAGAGACAGAGAGAGAATATTTAATGAAAATGGGGGAGGGAATTAAATAACAGTGTTGATAAAATTTCCTGAGTCACAGTATTTTAGCAGTAAATATGTCACTATAAATAGCCATATGAAAGGGTTGAACCTTGGACCTCCATTCCCCAACTCGGGGAGAAAAACCCCCAGAGAAGATTTTATGTAGAATGTATATAGTTAAAATCCATGTCAATACTACCCTAGGTCCCAAAGGAGATAAACATTTTAATTTTCTGATTCCAATTTTAATTGCCAATTTTACTTATAACTTCAATTTTAAAGAGATTTTTGAAATGTAAACGAAACGTGAGAGAAAACTGAGCATAACTTTTTCCAACTGTTCTTCCTGTTATTGAAACAATTTCTGGATAGGCAGATGTTTCACTAGTTTCCTTTAGTGAATTAAATGCTGAAAAATTCTATTCCTATATTATTTTTAATTAATAATTAATTTTGTGTGTTAATTATGGGTTTTTAAATTTTTAAATTTGAAATAATTATACATGCACAAGGAGTTTTAAAAGAAGTTCAGCATGGGTCCCATGTATCCTCACCCAATATTCCCCGGTGGTCATCCTGCATAAATACTGTGCGATATCAAAACCAGAAAGCTGACATTGGTACAATCTACAGAAATTGTTCAGACTCCACGTGTACTTCACTTGTGCTTTTACATGTACTCATGTGAGCATGTGCTTGTGTGCATGCGTGTGTAGTACTATGCAATTTGGTCACTTGTGTACATTTTTGAAACCAACACAATCAGCATGCAAAACTGTTCTTTCATCACAAAGGGACTCCCTCCAGCGATCTGTTTATGGTGGCAGTCAGCCCCACCCCACCTCCTGCCATCCCTAACTCCTAGTAACCACTATCTGATCTTCATCATTACCATTTTATTCATCATTGAGAGTGTTCTAGAAAGGGAGTAATATAGTATGTAACCTTTTGAGATTGGTGCTTTTTACTCAACACTCAGCAGTATTTGGGAGATCAAGTTTCTCTGCATCCTTGCTAGTATTTGGTACTGCCACTTGTTTTTTTTTTTTTTTTTTAGCTGTCCTGAGAGATTTGGAGTCATGTTTCATTGTGGTTTTAATTTAAATTTCCCTAATGGCTAATAATATAGAACATATTTTCATTTGCTTTATTTTTTATCCATATTCCCTCTTTGGTGAAGTAAATGTTTTTATTTTTTGCCCATTTTATAATTAGGTTAATTTGGTTGTTTCTGTGTTTGTTGTAACTCTTAAAACATTCTAGTTACAAGGATTTTTTTCATACATATTTGCAAATAGTGTTATCCATTCTATAATTTGACTTTATATTTGTTGTGAGAAAATTTACTAGGACTGTATTAAATCCTTACTTGATTTTTTCCGGGTGACCTCTGTGCTTTAGTAATATCCACACAGGTTTTAAATATGATATTACACTGAATTCTTTTTTCTTTCTTGCAAGGAATATATTTCAATGTGAATTCCATCATCATTTTTTTCTTTGAATCCATATATCCTTTCAGTTTGCTGAAAATTCAAAAGCTGTTTTACTATATTATTTTCTATTTACTGCAATAAATATCGAGTAAAATATTGTGATCCTGATAATTCTTGATTTCCATAGGACAATCATGTCCACATAAATTCTAATCCCTTCAAACATCTTCTACAAACCTGGCAGATAATCAGCTTAAATTGTCTATTGCAGAAGTGAGCAACTGAAGATAGTATCAACTTCAGATTTATAGGTCATTTGGAAAATAAACACCTGAGATGGACAGGATTATCTCTGGAGCCCTTAAAACAATAGAGAGGTTGTCAGCATCTTAGTGTTGGGAGAACACAGTAAATATTATCTAGTTTGCACCTGCAAAAGTAGGGAGTACATGCTAGTAAAAAAAAAATTATAAAAGCAGGTGTGACACTAGGGAGAGCAGGGCATTGGATCCAAGACATTTAGAAGAAATGTTTAGAAAGCATCTAGAATGACAGGTGACAGTTGAATAAGGCATCATTCTTGGTAGAAAAGGACATCCAAAAAGCTGTAATGTCCTTTAGAGACATGATGATGAAGAGAATGAAGGAAGCTGCTTCAAAAAAAAAAAAAAAGATAGCTGATTAAAATAGGATAAAAATTAATAATTAGAAACTAAGAGCACTTTCCCCCAACATTGCCATTTTTAAAACTAAGTGCACTTTACTATGTCAATTGAAGAAAGCACTCTTGAACCTAGAAACCAGATTGGGTACCCAAATCCTTCTTCTCATTGTGGAATTGCTGATAATTGTGATGATTAAAATAATGTCAAGATAGCTATGAAAGTCTATAGCTCCTGTTGGTCAACATATATTATATGAACAGAAAAAAAGACACAGTATCCCTAGAAAGCTACTACAACAAGAAAAGAGATAATGATTACTAAAAGTTTCTCTCAAAAAAGAAGAGAGCTGAAGCATAACACTCCAATATTAATTAAATGCAATGAAAAAAGCAATATAAAAGATATATGAAAAAACAATATAAGTAAAAAATTTAAACACTACAACTAGAAATGAACAGGCATAAGGAGCAAAACAGGAGAAAAAAATTGAAGCAGAAGACAAAATAAACTCAAAGATAAGAATTTAAATGACAAGGCATTCAAGAGAAAATAGACATAATTGCAAATATGTAAAGTACATAGAAGAGAAGAGACAATCATTGGGACCAAGCAGGAAGAAGAACTAAAGAAAAGAGCAATAATAATAACAATAATAAAACAAAATAAGAGAAAAGTATAGATCTGACACACAGAATAAAATATTATAACATGTATTAAAGGAGTCACTAAAATATTCTGAATAGATTTAATGGTACACACAAATCAAGAAAATACTTTTAGATAATAGAATGCCTAATTCTGCATAATATTTCCTTGTCACCTGAGAGGAATTAACTGTAAAACATGTCAAGCAAATTTGTTTCACTTCAAAGGATAAGAAAAAAAAATCCCAGAAATTTTGGGGAAGAAAAAAATCTCATGCATAAATAAAATGCTCTTCAAAATGAAAAATAAAACAAAGGGGAGAGAAATGTATAGAAAGTAAAATAAGGTTATTGAGTCACCATAGGTAATAAGTCAAACGTTACCATTTAAAGCTGAAAAACCAAATAGTGGAAGTGTAAATAAGGAGAAATCAACTAAGAGCTTTTTATAAAGGTATTACTAATATGATGTCTACTATAATGAATATACTAACTTTATTAAATATTCAAATAAAACTGTAGAATAAAATCATAAATTATAATATAATATATACAATACCATAAAATAAAAAATGATTCAGAGCTAAGATAAAAATATCAATTTTATTAATAAATGCAAATAATATTTGGTAACCCATAGGTAGAACAACATTATAAGATATATTCACAAAGGAACACCTAATGTAAAACATATGTAAGCCGAAGAGATTCGGAAAGTCTGCAAATAAAAGATAGGCAAAGTAGACAAGGTAAATACAAACATAAAAAGCAAACACTACTGCCAGGTGTGGTGGCTCACGCCGGTAATCCCAGCACTTTGGGAGGCTGAGGCGGGTGGATTACCTGAGCTCAGGAGTTTGAGATCAGCCTGGCCAACATGGGGAAACCCTGTCTCTATTAAAAACACAAAACTAGCCAGGCATGGTGGGGCATGCCTGTAATCCCAGCTACTCCACAGGCTGAGGCAGGATAATTGCTTGAACCCGGGGGACAGAGGCTGCAGCGAGCCGAGATTGTGCCACTGCACTCCAGCCTGGGCAACAGAGTGAGATACCGTCTCAAAAAAAAAAAAAAAAAAAAGATATACTACAATCTTGATCATTGGCAAAATATAATTCAGCCACAAAAATATTAAAGGAGAAAGAAGGACATTCTGTGGATGTCAAAGAGCATTGTTCACCATAACAATATAACAGGTATGAGAATCTATGCATCAAATATCAAATCAAAGAGCTTCATAAAGCATAAAATATAGGATACGCAGGGAGAAATTGACAACATCACACTGATAATAGGAGAAAATATATAAATCTTGGTTTAAGATGGTTTAAGTGAACAAAAAATAGGTAAGAATATAGAAGACCTACACTACATAATAAAAGTAATAGACCTCATGAATATATACCAATTACCTCCTCCTAGTAGAACATATATTTTCTATTCAAGCAAATAAAATATAATCAAAATTGACCCACTGGGTCCTTATGAAAGCCTTTGTAACTTTCATAAAGTGGAAATAATATAAACTACATTTTCAATAACAGAAACTGAAAAAATTTTAAAAACCATTTCATTTTGAAAATATTAACCCCTTTATATACCTCTTGGGTTGCAAGGGAATTATATATCAAAATGTCAGAATTTCTTTAAAAATTAATACTAACAATAATAGGATTACTATATATCAAAATTTGTGAGATATGGTCAAATTAGTGATGAAAATATAACCCAAACAATAAATATTTATATCAATAAAATTAAATAATGGTAACAAATGAAAACAAAAAGTTGTTTGAATAACTAGAAAATTTTAGCTATATCAAAAACTCAGAAGAAAATTATAAGAAATAAACATTGAAAAACAAAAGAAGGAAATGATGACAAATCATTCTCAAACACTAGTTGACCTAATTTTCAAAAGAGGAAAAAAGAATGAACAATTATGCACAACATAAATAAAACTGAAGACAGAAAATTATTACAATTGTTGGCATAACTCTAGGCAAAGGAATTTGAAAACCTACTTATGTAGATTAATTATGTAATTTAACCTACTTATGTAGGTTAAAATGAATAATTTTTAGGGAAATAGAATTTACAAAAATTGTCCCCAGTAGATGTTAAATGTTTAAAGCCACCAATTACAAGAGAAAAATCAATAGAAAAAGTTTCAAAGAACTGTTCAAAAGAATCACCAGGCCTTGTTTTATTTCACCAGAGAAATCTATCAAAACTTCATTGACCAGATAACCCCAATACTCTTTAAAGTATTCCATAAAGTAAAACAAATAAATAAGCTCATTTTTAAAAAAATCTGATAAAGACTGCAACAAAACAACCTCTTACCAATCTCATTTATGAATACTGGTACAAATATTATTGAATGGAATTAAATAACATATAAAAAATAATACATCATGACCAGATGATATTTCAAAAATACAAGGATAGCTCAATTTTAGGAAATCCATTGATATAACTTTTTATATTAATAAGTATAAAATAGACTAAACCATTTTATCTGCGTATATGATGAAGAAGTCTTCTGCACTACTCAACATCTATTTCTGATTCACAGGATATTACTAAATAAGTAATTATTTGGCATTTTCTTAAGATGATAAAACATACATACCCTAATTCTAAAAGCTGGAGTCCTTAATAGAGAAATACTAGAGGCCTGTCAAAGTCAGGAACAAGGTGAGTGTATTAGGATTCTCCAGGGAGACAAAACCAATAAAATAGATAGATAGATAGATAGATAGACAGATAGATAGATGCATACATAAATACATACATGCATGCATGCATGCGTATACATAGACAAGAAATAATTCATTACAGAAATTGGCTCACATAATTATGGAGGCTGAGGATTCCCACAATAGGTTGTCCGCAAGCTGGAGATCCGGGGATGCTAGTAGCTTGGCTCAGTCCAAGTCTGAAAGGCATGGAACCAGGAAACCAATGGTATAATATTCAGTCTGAAGTCAAGAGTCCTGAGATCCCAGAGTGGGTAGGGAGGGCACTGTGTGGAAAAGGCACTGGTACAAGCCCCAGAGTCCAAAGGCCAAAGAACCTAGCATTCTGATGTCCAAGGGCAGAGGAGAAACGATGTCCCATCTCTGAGAGAGAGAGAGTGAATTCACCCTTTTTTCTCCAGCTCCCCAGCCAACTGCATGGCATGGTGCCCACCCATGCGGAGGGGATCTTCTCCGCTCAGTCCACCAACCCACAGGCCCATCTTCTCCACAAACATCCTCGCACACACCCACTAAGAAAGAATACTATATTAGTCCATTCTCACCTTGCTATACAGAAATACTTGAGAATGGGTACTTTATAAACAAAAGAGTTTTAATTGGCTCACAGTTCCACAGGCTATACAGGAAGCATGGCAGCATCTGCTTCTGAGGAGTCCTCAGGGAGCTTTTACTCAATGCGGAAGGCAAAGCAGGAGCAGGCGTCTTACATGGCAGGAGCAGGAGTGAGAGAGAGGCAGGGTTAAGTGCTATGCACTTCTCAACAATCAGATCTCTCCAGAACTCACTCTCTATACAGTACCCAGGAGGATGGTACTAAACCATTTATGAGAAAACTGCTCCCATGATCCAATCACCTCCCATGAGGCCCCACCTCCCACACTGGGGATTCCATTTCAGCACAAGATTTAGGCAGGGACACAGATCCAAACCATATCAAATGCTTTACCATCTATGGAGATACTTCTCAATCCCATCAAATTGACACTGAAAATTAACCATCACAGTAAGAATGCTACTATCCCTACTATTTTTTTAAGATTGCGTTGAAGATGTCAGATATTGCAATCAAATAAAAGAAAATCAGGGTCATTAAAATTGAAAAGGAAAAGTTTTTAAAAATATCTTATTGAAGATGGTATCATTGTATGTATGAAAAGCCCAAGAAGTTTAATGCTGAAGGGAATACAAATGGTAAGGAAGTTTAGTTATCTAAAAGGAAATAAAATGAATATATAACAATCAATATTATTTGTATATATAAGCAATAACTAGTAGAGAAATATAATACAAGAGATGATTCTATTTACAAAAACAAGAAAAGACAAAATACTTAGAAATAAGTTTAACAAGAAAGGCACAAAGCGTACATGTAAAAAACACTTAAAAAACTTTTGCAAGTTGCAAAAGCAGTCTTGAACTCAAGTAGAAAGAACTTTATTTTTGGGTAAGAAAATTCAGCATCATAAAAATGTCAATTCTCCCAAAGTAAAAGTATAAATTTATCACAATCCTAATACAATATCCACAAGAATTTTTCATTCTGAATATGGTAACTTGATGTTAAGATTCATGTGGAAAAATAAATAAGCAAGAGTTTTTAAGAAAACCCTGTCAAAGAAAGAGTAATTAAGGAGACATGCCTGGACCAAATGTAAAATATCCTACCCTATCCTAAAATCATATGATCTTAGTACATGAATAAATCAACAAATGCAACAAAATAGAAAATCCCAAGCAGATTGAAGTATGTAGCAACATGTAACATATGATAAAAGTGGCATTTCAAATCAGATTAATTTGAAGATGGAATTATTAATAAAGGGAATCTGTACAACTGTATAGCTATTTGGAAAGAGATCAATTACTGAGGTTCTACTTTTAACTTGATGAATTGCATAGGTCTAGGGCAGTAGGTCAGTTGTTCAAAATTACATTCTTTATTTAAATTCAAGAAGGCAGTTGTCGAGCTATACCTCTGCCTGAGGATCCCTGTCCATGGAATTTTTGGACTTAAGACACCGAGGGACAAACAGAAAAGATAAAGCATATTAAAGACAAGCCAAGAAGGATAAGGATGATAGTAGATTAAATTGTCCTGTAAATATTGGAATATGGGAGGAACTCCCCTGGGTGGGAATATTCTATTCTAAAAGGAGACTTTTTGAATAGTTACTGTTTTGGTAGACCCAAAACTCATTGATATGGGGCTTTCCAAACCTATTTCAGAAGGCTCTGCACCAAAATATCAAATCTTTATCAGTGGTTCCAGGAGGACATTCTAAGTGCAGTGATTAGTTCTCCGTAAAGGTGGAACAAGTCTTCTCTGAGGCTGCTGACTCCCCCACTCCATCACATATTCCTAGTTGACCATAGGCATAGCCCAATTTAAGAAAACAAGAAGATGGGGAGATGGTGGCAGAGAGTGAGTGAGCAGAGACAATTCTCCACTCATGATGTTTTCTTTCACATAGAGGTGTCACCGGTGATGTAATACACTTCCTTCTATCTTTTCACTCATTCTGTCAGGAGGAAAAGACAATTGGTCTGACTAGTAGAACTGTAGAAAGGAAATGAGCATATGTGGCCCACCTTCTTCCTCTTCCTTCCTCTTGAGAGTAAGCTGTCCACAGAATTTATACATTTGGCTCTGCTTCTCCGTGCTGAACTTTGGCGAGGGTAAGATTGTGTCTCTGTGTGTGAGTTCTGCCCCAGTCCAGAGCTATTGTTGAGAGAGGGATAAGACTGTCAGTAATGAGGACTCTTATTAGCACCTGCTCACAGGCGGTGGCACAAGCTCCAAAATCAACTAGAAAAGCAATGAAGCATAATGTTGAAGAGTAAGAAGCATAGGGCCAGACTGCCAATGTTCAGGTCTGAGCTATGCCACTTACTAGCAATGTGACCTTGGTTAAATCAGTTAATGTCATCTTGCTTCAGTTTTCCCTATATGAAAAATGGGATAATAATATTACCTACCTCATTGGGCTCTTTGAGGATAAAATGAATTAATATATGTAAGTCACTTGGAACAATCCCTAGATTGTGGAAACATTCAATATGTTTGAGCTATTATTATGAGCCTTATCAGCTATAAGGAATATTTTGCTCATCACACACTTTTCCTTAGATTGACATTGGTTCTCAATTCATGTGGGAAAAACGGTGCTGTGTTTTATGTCATTCAAACTCACATATCATGTGTAAACTACAAATATGCTCAGCTTTTTCTTATTTCCATCGCAGCTGTAAAGGTCCAAGTCCTTCATACCCACCTAGTTCTGTATGATATAAAAGCTTGTGTGAGAATTTTGGGGACCATTAATGTCACACCTTTCAAATGCTGTTGCTGAAATGAAATCTAATAGTGACCTTCTCATCTGACTCAAGCAATGAACTTGACTCTACACTTAGTCTATTTCTCTGTAATCAGATCATCTTTACAATTATAAAAAGTCTTGCCTACTTACATAATACCAATTAAAGAGACAAGCTTAAATGATAATATTCAACTAGGTGTAATTTTGCTCAGTGAAGCTGAGTCTGCATTGTGTCAGAGTCTTCTTGATATACTTCCTGAATATGTTCTTATTTCTAAAGAGGGAGAGTATGCATTGACTTTCAGTATCATCATACTTTAGTCTTTCTCATCATCATTATATTTACTGTGCAATTTTTTTCCAAATAAGTGTTATCATTGATTAGCTTTTATCTCAGTTAGAATCTTCCATTTTCATGTATAGGTCATTCTACTGCAAATATGGGAATCACATATTATACTTTTATCCTAAAAAACCTTTAGCTCTGGACTTAATCAATTACCAAATACTTATTGAGAACCTAATTTTCTAGATTTGATGTGCGCTGTACAAAGATTTAGGCATACTTGCAACCCTCAAATAGAATACAGCACAGTTAGAAAGATACATCAGAGACATTTTAGAAGATAATGAGAATTTTAAAAGAGTGTACGTGTCACTGTATCACACACATTAAAACTTGGTAACAGATAATTTCTTGGGGAAAAAAAAAGCACATTTCAACATCAAAATAAAAATCTCCTCCCTGTAACAGTGGGCTAAGAGAAAAACATTTGCTGCTAATTACTTGTGTTTACTTTATCCAAACATTTCCTGAGAAATTATATTAAAATATCAATAGATAAATAGAATCTAAGACTTTCAGACACTTCAAATATCGAGTCCTCTTCCCTCCCATCTCGTCAATTCTGTATACAATATTCTTCCATTTAAACATTCAATCTTTTTTAAGCATATTCAGTGAGATCCAATGATCCCAGTGTCTTCTAAAGCAACCTAACTTTATTTTGTTGGTGGCTCTATCCACTGACAATGTATTAAGCCAAAGTCTGCTTGCTTCTACTTTCCAATTATTGCCATTAAACTTTACTCTTAAAATCACATGAAATATGTTTAATGCCTCTTTCACATGATAATTTCTCAAATATTTTGCATCATGGATAATTAAATGTTCTCTAGGATAAAAGTTTTCAGTTTCCAATTATTCTTTATATGGCCTAACACTAATCTTCCTTGACATCTTATTTTAGTCACTCTTCACAGACAAGTTCCATTCTTCTCATATCCCTTTTCACATATATGGGCAAAAAATAGAAAGGATAAACAAAAAACAGAAAATATTCTCTGTTCTTAATCAGAGCACCATAGGCCCATTGGTCCACTCTGATTTAGATGTAGTCTTGAGGTAAACAATGTCACAACTTTACTTAAAATTACTTTAATGTTAACTCAAATTAAAAGCCCCATGACACTCCTCTTCTATGTTTTGTAAATTGTTTTGAAAATTGTTTTGTAATTGGTGTGTGGGTCCCCAAATTGGCAAAAAAAAGGTAAATCTAGATTAAAAATTTAGAGGATATTAAGCACAATTTCCTCAATTTAGAAATTGTGGTTTTGAAACAGGGAAGGTAAATAACTTGCCAAGATTTTATAGCCTGAAAATTAGATGGAGTCTAATTTTCCATCTCAGGTTATTTATTTTCTGTTAGATCTTCCTCTTGGTTTCTCTGAAAAATGTTCATCTGGTTATTTGGGTATTGATAGCCTTCCTAGACAATTTAGCCTAAAATTTCTTTCTCATGTGGTTCATATTTTAGCATTAGAGACAAGACAAGCAGCTTTAGTAATGGGAAGAATAGAAAATGTCTTAAGAATTGCTTCTGATAAGAATCCCACAGCAGCTAAGCCCTCCAGACATTCAATATCATCTGTAAATGTTATTATTGTTCATGTTTTCTTTAGCTATACTGGATAATTTAAGAGTATCTCTTAAAAAATCATTAAAGCAGCCTTACCCCTCAAGTTATAACACCCAAATGGGCTTCATCTCTGAACAAAAACAAATGAAATTCGTTCTACAGTAAACAAAATTTTCTCACCAGCAAATTGACCTCACATAACACATATTACTTTTGGAATTGCTTTGTATAGTGATGATGGCTGGCCTGATACAATCTCTGTAGCTAATACAGAATAGAGCAAGACCAGATTTTGGCAGATGACTGTCCCAACATATATGCTACATAGAGGAGGATGAGGAGTGAGAGAGAGAGATCGATTGGGGTTACTTAAGGAATTTTCTGTACCATACCAAGCATATTATTAGACATAAGGAATATTCAATGAGAGGTTCCCAGCTCTTCTGTTTCAGCAGAATAACTGACATCACCTCTTGTTAGCGATGTGGACGGTTCAGTTACGGCAGCAGGCTGCACTGAATACTGCAATCTCAATTAAACCCTCAAGCTCTGCCTTAGGAATGAATGAATGTTCTTTCCCACTAAAAGGATGTTTCTTGCATTGATAAGGAAAGCTAGAGAAATAGAGGAGGCAAATCAGTGTGAATTTGCCAACATTTATTTACTTGCATCTACTGCTCCTGAGTGAAAGAAACAAAGGACTGCAGTAATAAAATATTCTCAAAGGCACCATCTTAGATTTACATAGGAAACACACACATGTGCGCAAGCATGCACACACACACACACACACACACACACACACACACCCCTCTCTTCCTTTCTTAGTTGCTTCTTCTAACCATACCTTGGTTTCCTTTTGTTTCTAACCAGTTCCTCACACTGTGACTTGTCTGGCAATCTCTGAGTAATCCCACAGTGCTCCTTCACTCCTGTACCCAGGTCGGCTATGTAAACCCACCACCTTCTATCACCATAGCATTAGAACACAAACAGTCATTCAGCGCCCCATGTCTGAACAGCCTTTTCTTCTTAGTAAACCTAGCATGCACTGATTTTGTTCCAAATATTACAAATGTGATAATGGTTGTTAATGTAAATTTTGCAAAAAAAGAGAAACCATTTAGTTTCTCTTGTATATCAGAGACATATTTTTAAACTTTCTCTTCTAGAAAAAAATATATTTTTCTTGTATTTTTGCAGTCAATCTAACACTCAACAATTCTCTTCTAAAACTAATCAGTACCTGTGTATTGGTTATGTGAGTAATTTATGAATTCCTAAGAAGAAACTGAATGTCTATACCTTACTTCCTTTCCCCTGTTTACCCACCTCTCCTTCCACACTCTCTTCTTTTCTAAGTGACCTTTCATTGGATAACTCTTCTAACACAACATTGTCATTTAGAATTCTATGTTCACAAACAGCTGAAAACATTACTGAATGGAATCTCCCCTCAGATGATGTAGTGTCTACAGAAGACACAAATCCCAATTAGTTATTATTTTCCCTAAGTTTTTTATCTCTATTTTATTCAAATGTAGGCCCAATAAATCAATACTACACTCAGAATCATGCAAGATTGACAGAGGAAAGGCTCTAAGACAATTTATTCCCATTTCTGACCACAGTAAAGTCCCATCAGCTACCTACTTGATGCCCGGTCATCAGATGCTATTAGATTCCCTTGCAATGGCAAGCAGTGAGTTTCACAGCATTGCTGGATTGCATTAATTATTAGAAAATTGTTTCTCTTCTTGAACTCATATCTTCATTACTATAGCTTCCACACATTGGTTCTGGTTCTGTCTCCTGGAATACCACAGAAGTTATCCTTCTCTTTTCCATAGAATGGAATATACAGGAACATGCCCAGTTGGTTTTCTGATATTAGGTGCCTAGTAATGTATTATAACACCTGGTATAAAAATAATCTCTCCTCTAACATTGTAGGAGAATGGTGGTGTTGGAGATCAGTTTTCTAAACCTAATTTGTAAGAAGAGGTGTCAGTTTTCTGATTCAATTTTTTTCCTTAAGAAAAAATAAATCCCGATATAGAAAATGCATGCATTTTTTCTGTAGATATCAAACTTTAAAATGCTTTCAAGTGCTCCCTGAGTGTTGTGATTTGCACAACCAACTATGTTAATATTTATACTGACATGAATCTTATTACAGAAATAAATTCTGGTTTGAAATTGCATTTAGCATGCCATGGCTTTTAGATTTTCTTATTCAAGTTTTATCTCTCCTTTTCTCTTTTATTTTTATTTTCTTTTCATCTTAACCCAGAAAGTGGCCTACTTTCTTGTTCAATAGATAAGAATTTACATACTGCATCCTTTAAAAAAGTTTTTAAACCATTTTATTATTCTTGTATTTTGGTTAGTTGACATAGGCTTTGAATAAAATATATTCACTACTCATTTCCTGTCCTTAGGGAGCTATACTTATAAATTTTATTTGGTTATAAGATTATAAGATGATACAATTTATGAGTAAAATGACCATTTACTGAATGTGACATTTTTTAAGTGCTGTATATGGGAATTCCCAGCCTAGTTGTCAGCAGTGTGTGGAGTATCAGAGAGTGTGCACATATATGGGTTTATACAGCACTGAGGAGTTCAATCAGAAGACAGATTAAGAGAAAATACTCCTGGAACAAGGGCAAAGACCCTTATGATAAGCCAATTTAGCTGGTCCAAGAAAAGCATGTTTCCTGAGGACACAGGTACTTAAACCTTCTAGATATTAGAAAATTTGGGTCATGAAACTATGATCTCAGAGTTCTTAACCCACTTGAGGCTTCTGTCATTCTGGATTCTCTAAACTGACAATCAAAAGTATTTGGTTTCTCTAAGCCTTTAAAGAAAAATCAAGTGTCTTATCCTTTCCATTTAGTATGAGCTCTTTTACCTAATATTTTGCATAAGAAGGAAACCTAGCACTTAAGTAATCAGTTAATGTTGAAATGTAAAAAAGAAACAAGGCATAGCAGATATGAATTCTGTTTATAATCGCCTAAGGACATGATAGTTCATGAAGATAGAAAATGTGAAAGACATGTGACTAAATTTGAAAGGTGGTAAGTCTTCCCTATATTTGCAAACAACAAAGAAACTCACAAGTAATGAGCACTGTATTTTTCTGATATTGTATTAATAGTTTTATATTCCTTAATTTACCTAAAACTCACAAAACTCTCAGTTTTTAATTTTGTTTTTGTGAATGTATAAACTAAAGGTAGGTAAAGTTAACTGACTTGTCCCAGTTTGCACAGCAAAAATTGGCCAAACCAGCAAACAATCCTATGTCTAACGTAGCACTCAGACTAAAAGGCCTTCTATAAATGTAAATATCATGAGTAGAACTAATATCTAACCTGGAGGTAAAATTCACTAGGAGAAATTTGGGCTTGTTGGAAATAAGATCAGGTTTTAAAAAAAAATTGTGAATGCTGGTCACTGAGATAATAAGAATAGACCATGGGACCAGAATCAGTAAAGGGAGTGGGATGGGGAATTAGCAGATAGGGGAGAGTATGACGATCTGAATTTCACCAACTTCATAATTTTCTTTGAGCTGTCCAACTAAGAAAATGTGAGAAATCTATTTTCTATGTTTTTAAAGGGATTTTATTATTTTAATATATTTTGAGCGTTCACTAGGCAAAAGACAATAATTTAATAATTTCAGGAAAACATTCTGTCAACATAAGGAGTGGTATATAAGTCAGATACTGAAGAACTTGAAGGGCAGCTTTAGTATCCAGGATAAAGCAATTGTCAGACTCCTTGTTAAATTCAAAGCAGAATGATGGATGACTGAAAGCTGTCTCCAGGTAACATATTGTATTTGCAGAAATAAGTCATTATTGAAGGTAAACTTATGTAGATTGAGTAACATGGGGAGACACAGAAAAAGAAAATTCTAGCTAACATTCTCTTTCTAACCTTAAAGTATATTCTAACCCTTCTGAAGGGAGATTTTGGAAGCTCAATTTATAAGCAGAACAGCAGCAAAAAAAAAAAAAAAAAAAAAAAAAAAAAAGCTTTACTTCATGACTATTGAATTGATAATTAGACCTAATACTAAAATGCAATTAATAATATTTTTTTGAGACACAGTCTCACTCTGTCACCAAGGTTAGAGTACAGTGGCATGATCATGGCTCACTGCAGCCTCGATTTCCCCAAGCCCAGGTGATCTTCCCACCTCATCCTCCCAAGTAGCTGTGATACAGGCACATACCACCATGCCCAGATAATTTCCATATTTTTGTAGACACATGTTTTTGGCAGGTTGCCTAGACTGGTCTCAAACTCCTGGGTTCAAGCCACTATCCCACCTTGGCCTCCCAAATTGCTGGGATTACAGGTGTGAGCCACTGTGCCCGACCAATAATTATTTTTAAGTGATATTTGAAAGAATGAATTAAAACAGCTGTGAAGTGCATCAGGGAACAGCTATGTTTCTAAAAACAAATGGAATTGACTTTAGTTGCTAAAGCAGTTTAAAAGTGATAAGCAGAGCTATCCATAGTAATTCAAATATAACTTAAATGGTAAAAATAGAAGGAAAAAAACTACAACAACCATAACAAAAACAAAAACTACTTAACACTGAGTTAAACACTAACTGAAAGCCGTTGGCAGTAGGGATTAATGAATTAAAGGGAACTAGCTTGTATTCAGAAGGCTTAAAAATAAGGAAAACAGCCACCATGTAGTCCAGGTGTTTTAGGTGATTCAAGTTGTACCAAACATTGGGTGGCTTATGAACAACTGATATTTATTCCTCATAGTTCTGGAGTCTAGAAATCCACATTCAGGGTGTCAGCATGGTTGAGTTCTGGTGAGGACCTTCTTCTAGATTGCAGATGGCTGACTTATTGTGCCCTCACATGGCAAGGAACAGAAAGTGAAAAAGCAAGCCCTATAGTGTCCGATTTTAAGATTGCCAGTCCCATTCAGGAGGTCTCCACCTGCACAACCTAATTACCTCCTAAAAGCCTCACTTTCCAAGATTAGCACATTGAAGGTTAAGGTTTCAACATAGAAATTTGGGAAAGATGCAAACATTCAGTCAATAGCATTCTGTCCCTGCCCAACCCCCCGAATTTATGTCGTTCTCACATGCCAAATCTATTTATTTCATCTCAATGGTCATGAGAATTTAACTCATTCCAGCATCAACTTCAAAGTCCAAAGTCCAAAGTCTCATTTAAATATTATTGAAACCACATATGGGTAAGACTGGAAGTACAGTCGTGAGACAAAGTTCATCTCCTGTGAAATTAAACAAGTTGTGCGTTTCTAAAATACAAGAGTGGGACAAGCATTGGATAATATTCCTACTCCGAAAGAGAGTAATAGCAAAAAAGGAAGGGGTGATGGGCCCCAAGGGAGAAAGGCAAACTCCTGGTGATCTTAAGACTTGAGAATAATCCTCTTTGGCTCAATCTTCTGCTTTCCAGACCCACCTAGGTGGTAGTCCTGCCTTCCAGACACACTGGGGCAGTGATCTCACACCTGCTCTGCCAAGTAAGGGTTCCACCTCAAGGCTCCACTGGGCAGGGGTTGAACTCCCACAGCTTCTGGCAGCCCTACCCCTGAGTCTTTTGGTGGATGTCATCTGGCCTGTTGAAAGCTTGGCCATGCCCCGTTCCCCCTTTGGAAAGAAAAGAGGGAGCCCTGATTATCTCTTCATTATTTTTGGGGTCCTTCTTCCCTTATCTTAAAGAATAGAATTGACACTGAATAGCTCTATGGTCTCATCCTATAAAATCAAAAAAGTCTGACAACTTTTCTTCATTCTTTACCATCTTTTTACTGTTCTTCCATTCAAACTAGCAATATCTGCTGGAGTGGTTGATTAAGTCTCGAGTTCACATCTGTACTTTTTCCTTATCAAACAGTTGCTTGGCCACACCCTTGGTGTTCTTTTCCAAACATGCTTTCCCCCTTTTGATTTTTTTTTTGCAATATGAATAGGCTGATAATTTTCCACATCTTTGTTTCAGTTCCTTTTTGCTTAATAATTTTATCTTCAAGCTATTTCTCTCTTCTTACATTTTACTATAAGCAGTCAAGGAATGAAGCCACTGCTTTAATGTTTTGCTTAGACATCTCCTCTACTAATTGGAAATATCCAATTGCACTCTTGAAATTCTACCCTTACGAAACACTAGAACATGAATATAGTCCAGACAGGTTTTTTGCTACTTTATAACAGGGATTGCCTTTGCTCTATTGTCCAATAATATGTTCCTCATTTCCATCTGAGACCCCATCAGAATGGCCTTTACTGTCTATGTTTTTACCAACATTTTGTATATGGTTATTCATGTATTCTGTGTGAAGATGGAAACTCTACAGCCTTCTTCTTTCTTTTCTGAACTTTTGCTAGAATCCTCTTTAAAAATCTTTTTATGACCACTTCAGTTCTTCTAGTATGCACTTCAAAACTCTTCCAGCCTGCAATTACTCAGTTCAAAGCTGCCTCCAAATTTTTAGATATTTTTTGTAGCAGTATCCCATTTTTCTATACCTATTTCTGTTTTCATCATTTCAGGATGCTATAAGAAATAAACATAGACTGGGTAGCTTAAAAATAATAGAAATTTAATTATCATAGTTCAGAAGGCTGGAAACCTGAGCTCAGGTGTCTCAGTGTGGTTGCACTCTGATGAGGAACTTTTTCTGGGATGCAAATGGCCAACGTCTCATTGTGTCCTCTCATGAAGCCCAAAACAGAGTGAAAAGCAAGTTCTCCAGTGTCTTTTTATAAAGGCACTATCCCCATTCATGAGGACTTCAATCTCTTGACCTAATTACTTCCGAGTGACCCTACCTTCTAATATTATCACATTGGGGTTTTTTTTTAAAATATATGAATGGGGTAAACAGCATAAATACGTGGAAATTTCTTATTTTTACTTTGGACACAAATACAACCAGGTTTTCAGGTCAAGGCTTCAGGAATTCTAAACAATAGGCATTTCTTGGTACTTTTATCAGGCATAATTTTTTGTTCAGAGAATTTGTCCATATCAAGAAAAAATCTTCCAACATATGGACCCTTGGAAGAAGAAGATACATGAGCTTTATCTGATACCAACTTGAGCCCCAGTCCCAGAAAAGGAGATTGAGTTTCTGAGAAGGGCAATTGATTAGACCTAACGAACAACAGAGAATTCCATGGTGTGTGGGGCTCCACACCCCCCTTCCCCCATGGAAACGACAATTCTACAGCAATAAGTAAACCATTTCCACTTGTGAGAAATCCAGAATCTAGATAAAAGGCTTCAGTATATCAGACAAGCACAAAACCGGCAGCATTGAAACTTGTGGGAAAATCTGTGTCACTCACTTGCCAGAGCATAGTGTGATCAATTAGAAGGAGACACCTAACATCTGGCTTCTCCCTCAGGAAGGAAAGTAAACATTTATCTAATATTCAGATTTTTCAGGGGCCTACCTGAAAAACTTAGTTTTTATCTCATCCAACTCAGAGAGAACCCACATACTCCACATGTCTGGGGTGGGGTGTATGACGTGGAAGCACTGAGAACACAAAAGAGCTGGGTGAATGAGAGCAGCCCCAGAGAATCCTCAGTACCACAGGTAGGCACTAGAAGGAGCAAGAGATTTCAAGCTCCTGAATAAAGAAACTAGCAAAACCTTTCTAATCTGGACTTCATAAGCATAAGTCCAGAGAAGATGCACCTGTAGAAAAGTTTTGGGAGGTCCCTAGAATCTCTAGCCAGGCTGATTGGTGAAGGTCTTTTCCAGTACAAAGCCAGTCAATAAAGATGGAAAAGGTGACTGTTTTTCAAATGCCTAGATAACAACACAAAGTAGCAAGACGTTTAAAGAAACTGACAAAACATTCAAAATAACCATCATAAACTATGCAATATGTTCAGGAAAATAAGGCATGAACAAAATGAGAATATCAACAAGAAGATAAAAAGTATTTAAAAGAAACAGAAATTTTGGAGACAGAAATAGAGAAAAAAATAAAATTTATAAGACATAAAATAATGAACTAAATGGCAGTAAGTCCTTTCCTATCAATAACTACTTTCAATGTAAATGGATTAAACTCTCCAATCAGAAGTTATAGAGTGTCTGACTGTGCAAAATAAAAAAGGACCCATTATGTGCTGTCTAAATGAGACTTACTTTGGATTTAAGGACACATAGAGTGACAGTAAAAGGAAGAGAAAAGATTTTACATATAAATGATAAAAAAAGTGAGTAGGTGTAGCCATACTTATATCAGACAAAATAGACTTTAGGTCAAAAACTATCAAAGAGAAAAGGATAATGATATCACATAATGACAAAGGGATGAATTCACCAGGAAGACAGAACAATATTATATACGCACTAAATATCAGAGCAAACATGTGAAGCAAGCATTGACAGAACCAAAGGGACAAATAGAAATACAGTGACAGTTTGAGATTTTAATATCCATTTTCAATAATAAATAGAATAATTAGAAGATCAGTAATAAGGAAATAGAAAACTTAAACAAGACTATAGAACAAATGAACCTAACATATATAAAGAGTATTTTACCCAAAAGGAAGAGAATGCATATTATTCCCAATGGCACATGAAACATTCTCCAGAATAGATCACATGTTAGGTAACACAACAAGCCTTAACAAAGTAAAAATTGGAATCACAACAAGTATATTTTCTGACACAGTGAAATGAATCCAGAAATCAGTGGCAGAACAAAAACTCAAAAATGTACAAATTTGTAGAAATTAACACACTTCCAAACAACCAATCTTTCAAAGAAGAAATCAAAAAGTACATTAGAAAATATATTGAAATAAATGAAAATTAAAATGAAAATACAGTATACCAGAACTGAGATTCAGCTAAAGCAGTAAAAAGAGGGAAGTTTATAGCAGTATGTGCCTACACTAAAAGTTTTCATAGAAAACTACACTAAAGTTTTCTTAGAAAAAAACAACCTAGCTTTATACCTCAATGAAAAAGGAAAAGAAAAACATACTGAGCTCAAAGTTAGCAGAAGAAAGAAGATAACAAAGATTAGAGGAAAAATAGGCAAAATAAAGAATAGAAAAGCAATAGAAAAAATCAATAAAACTAAGATTTGGTTTTTGAAAAGATCAACAAAATTAACACATCTTAGGTAGACTGAGAAAAATAAGAAAATATTTAAATGAATAAAATGAGAAATGAAAGAGGACAAATTACAACTAATGTCACAGAAATGAAAAAGATTCTAAGAGAATCTCATGAATAATTAAAAGTAAACAAATTGGATAACCTAAAATAGTGGATAAACTTCTAGGAACATACAACTTACTACAGATGAATCATGAAGAAATAGGAAACCTGAACAGATCTATAACTAATAAATGTGAGTTAGTAATTGAAAACCCTCCAATGAACAAAAGCTAATGACCAGATGACTTCACTAAGAATTCTACCAAAACTTTAAAGGATAAATAATGCAAATCTGTTTCAAATTCTTCCAAAAATTTGAAAAGTAATAATCACTCAGACTCATTTAATGAAACCATCATTACTCTTATACCAAAGACAGACAAATACACTCGAAGAAAAGAAAACTGCAGATAAATATCTCTGATGAACATAGATGCAAAAATCCCCAAGAAAAAACTAGCAGGTCAAATTCAACAGTACATTAAAAGAATCTTATACCATGACCAAATTGGATTTGTCCATGGGATGCAAGGACAAATCAACATCAGTCAATGAAAATGATACAGCACATTATCAGAAAAAAGGATAAAAATAACATGATCATCTGAGTAGATGTAGAAAATGTGCTTTATAAAACTCAAGACCCTTTCACAATAAAAACACTCAACAAACTAGGAATAGAAGGAAATTACCTCTACATAATAAAAGTCATAATAAAGGCCAACAAATGGGCCGGGCCTGGTGGCTCACACCTGTAATCCCAGTGCTTTGGGAGGCTGAGGCAGGCGGATCACGAGGTCAGGAGATCGAGACCATCCTGGCAAACACAGTGAAACCCCGTCTCTACTAAAAATACAAAAAAATTAGCCGGGTGTGGTGGTGGGCGCCTGTAGTCCCAGCTACTCGGGAGCCTGGGGCAGGAGAATGGCATGAATGCGGGGGGTGGAGCTTGCAGTAAGCGGAGATCGTGCCACTGCACTCCAGCCTGGGCAACAGAGACAGACTCCGTCTCAAAAAAAAAAAAAAAAAAGGCCAACAAAGAAAATCCCACAGCCAACTTTACAGTAATGGTGAAAAACTGAGATCTTTTCTGCTGAGATCAGGAATAAGGCAACGATGCCTACTTCAGCCACTTCTGTTCAACATAACACTGAAAATCCTAGCTAGAGCAATTAGGCAAAAAAACTTAATAAACAAACAAAAGCCATCCAAAGTAAAAAGGAAGAAGTAAAATTTCCTCTGTTTACAGATGGGAAGATCTTATATACAGAAAACTCCAAGGAATCCACAAGAAAACTGTCAGATGTAATAAATGAATTCAGCAAAACTGCAGGATACAAAAATTGACATGCAAACGTTAGTTGTGTTTCTATAAGCTAATAATGAACAATCTGAAAAGATAATAAAAATAAAAATCTGAAAGGTAATTAATAAAGAATCAAATATTTAGGAATAAACAATCAAGGAAGTAAAAGACTTGTACACAAAAACTACAAAACATTGGTGAGATAAATTAAGGAAGAAACAAATGGAAATACATCTTGTGTTTATGGAAATAAAAAGAATGACTACCTCAAAAAATCTACAGATTCCAATGCAATATTTTTCAAAATCCCTATGGTATTGTTTTGCAAAAATAGAAAAACAATCCAAAAATTCATATAAAATCACCAAAGAGCCCCAATAGCCAAACAATCTAGACAAAGAACAAAGAAGCCTCATACTTCCTGACTTGAAAACATATTACAAAGCTATTGTAATCTGTACAGTAATAAAAACAGACACAGACCAATGGGACAGACTAGAGAGCCCAGAAATAAACCAATATATACGTGGTCAACTAGTCTTCAACATGAGTGCCAAGAATACATAATAGGAAAAAGGATAGTCTCTTCAACAAATAGTGTTGAGAAAACTGGATTATCCACATGGAATTAAATGAAATTGGACCCATCTTACACTATACATAAAATCAACTTAAACTGGATGAAAGATTTAAATGTGAGACCTGAAACCGTAACACTCCTGGAATTAAAAATAAGGGTAATACTTCATGACATTGATATTGGCAATGATTTCCTGGACACGACACCAAAAGGACAGGGATCAAAAGCAAAAATAGACAAATGAGACTAAATCAAACTACCAATCTTCTGTGAGGCAAGAAAACACTCAGTAGAGTGAATGACAACCTACAGAATGGGAGAAAATAGCTGCAAACTATGTAAGTGGTTAACATCCAAAATATATATGGAACTCCTACAATTCAATAACAAAACAAATAAATAAATAAATGGCTAACATCTGCTTACAAGACCTGGGCAAAGGATCTACTCAGTAATTAACATCCACTTATAAAACATGGGCAAAGAGCCTGCATTAGATAGACATTTCTCCAAAGAAGGCATACAAATAGCCAACAGGTATATGAAAACATGCTCAATGTCACCACTCATTAGGGAAATGCAAATCAAAATGACAATGACATTTTACCTCTGGCCTGTGAGGATGGCCATTATCAAAAACACAGACATACAAACACACACACACAAACAAAACCAAGATAATAACAAATGTGGCAAGGATGTGGAAAAATTAGAACTCTTGTATGCCGTTGATCACTGAAAAATGGTGCAGCAGCTACAGCAAACAGAGTGGAGATTCCTTTAAAAATTAAAAATAGGACAGCCATACAATCCAGCAATCCCACTACTGGGTATATATTCAAAAGAAAGGAAATCAACATATTGATGATATATCTGAATTTCCATGGTTATTGTAGTAGTATTATTCACAATTGCCCAAGTTGTGACTCATTATTGTGACTCATGTGCCAAAATAGATTCATTCTAAGTATTCATCAATGGACAAATGGATGAAAAAATGTGACATATATACACATTGGAATATTATTCAATCATAAAAAGAATGAAATCTTCATATGCTACAACATAGATAAACCTTGAGGACATTATCTAAGCCAAATAAGCCAGCTACTGAAAGACAAATACTGCATGTTTCTACTTACTTGAGCTGTCTGGAGTGTTCAAACTCATAGAAACAGAAAGAAAAATGATGGTTGCAGGGGCTGGGTTGGGGGGAAACTGTCATTATCTGTGAAATGGGTATAGAGATTCAACCACACAAGATAAAAGTGTTCTACAGATCTGCTGTATAACAATGCATATACTTAATAGTTCTGTGCCATACACTAAAAAATTTGTTTATAACGTAGACATTGTGTTATGTGGCTTTTTTTTTAAACCACAATAAAAAACATGATCATGAGGGATATTTGGGGATGATTAAAGTTGGATTGTGGAGATGGTAGCACAATTATGTCAATTTACTAAAAATCATATAATTGTACCCTTAAAATTACAATTTTATATTATTCTGTTACAAAGCTACTTCAAGAAATGTAATGTGAAAAAAATTACCATCTTTAAAGCTAATATTACATTTTATATAAGATATAGCTCAAACAATTATTTAAAAATTTGAAAATATTTTGAATTGACTTAAAAATACAATGTACATAAACATTGGTGGAAAGCAGCTGGAAATTTAAAGTATTAAACACTTTTATTGGAAAGGAAGAAAAAGAAAAGAAGAAAAGCACAAATCAATGACTTATTTTCCATAAAAGTAAGTTAGGAAAAGAACAAATTATTTTCACATATAGCAGAAAAAAAATAAAGAGCTAAAATCAATGAAATATAAACTATACCAACAATAGAGAAAATCAATTAAACTAAAAGCTGATTCTTTGAAAAAAATCATCAGTATTTGTAAACCTTGACTAAATTCAAGAAAAACAAATATATAAATTCAAAAATTGCCAAATATCAGGAATATGAGAAGTAAAATCACAGCAGAGCTTAAAGAAGCCAACAGGATAATAAGGAACCATTGACAGTAATCTGATAAAATAAATTAGACAACTTTGATAAAATGGACACATTCCTGAGAGACAGAAATAAAGTTTGCTCAAGGGCAAGATAAACTAATCTAGAAAGCCATGTATCTATTAAATAAAGAAGTTTCGTAGCTAAAATTTTTGCACGATGGAAACTATAGACTGAGATAGCTTAATTAATTCTACTAAACACTTCAGGAATAAATAATGCCTATTCTTTTTTTCTTTAATTACACTTTAAGTCCTAGTGTACATGGGCACAATGTGCAGGTTTGTTACATATGTACACATGTGCCATATTGGTGTGCTGCACCCATTAACTCGCCCTTTACATTAGGTATATCTCCTAATGCTATCCCTCTCCCCATCCCACAACAGGCCCCGGTGTGTGATGTTCCCCTTCCTGGGTCCAAGTGTTCTCATTGTTCAATTCCCACCTATGAGTGAGAGCATGCAGTGTTTGGTTTTTTGTCCTTGTGATAGTTTGCTGAGAATGATGGTTTCCAGCTTCATTCATGTCCCTACAGAGGACATGAACTCATCATTTTTTATGGCTGCATTGTATTCCATGGTGTATGTGTGCCACATTTTCTTAATCCAGTCTATCATTGATGGACTTTTGGGTTTGTTCCAAGTATTTGCTATTGTGAATAGTGTCACAATAAACATACGTGTGCATGTGTCTTTATAGCAGCATGACTTATAATCCTTTGGGTATATATTCAGTAATGGGATGGCTGGGTCAAATGGTATTTCTAGTTCTAGATAGCTGAGGAATTGACACACTGACTTCCACAATGGTTAAACTAGTTTACAGTCCCATCAACAGTGTAAAAGTGTTCCTATTTCTCCAAATCCTCTCCAGCACCTGTTGTTTCCTGACTTTTTAATGATCGCCATTCTAACTGGTGTGAGATGGTATCTCATTGTGGTTTTGATTTGCATTTCTCTGATGGCCAGTGATTATGAGCATTTTTTCATGTGTCTGTTGGCTGCATACATGTCTTCTTTTGAGAAGAGTCTGTTCATATCCTTTGCCCACTTTTTGATGGGGTTGTTTGATTTTTTCTTGTAAATTTGTTGGAGTTCATTGTAGATTCTGGATATTAGCCCTTTGTCAGATGAGTAGGTTGCAAAAATTTTCTCCCATTTTGTAGGTTGCCTGTTCACTCTGATGGTAGTTTCTTTTGCTATGCAGAAGCTCTTTAGTTTAATTAGATCCCATTTGTCAATTTTGGCTTTTGTTGCCATTGCTTTTGGTGTTTTGGACATGAAGTCCTTGCCAATGCCTATGTCCTGAATGGTATTACCTAGGTTTTCTTCTAGGGTTTTTATGATTTTAGGTCTAACATTTAAGTCTTTAATCCACCTTGAATTGATTTTTGTATAAGGTGTAAGGAAGGGATCCATTTTCAGCTTTCTACATATGGCTAGCCAGTTTTCCCAGCACCATTTGTTAAATAGGGAATCCTTTCCCCATTTCTTGTTTTTGTCAGGTTTGTCAAAGACCAGATGGTTGTAGATGTGTGGTATTATTTCTGAGGGCTCTGTTGTGTTCCATTGGTCTATATCTCTGTTTTGGTACCAGTACCATGCTGTTTTGGTTACTGTAGCCTTGTAGTATAGTTTGAAGTCAGGTAGAATGATGCCTCCAGCTTTGTTCTTTTGGCTTAGGATTGACTTGGCAATGCGGGCTCTTTTTTGGTTCCATATGAACTTTAAAGTAGCTTTTTCCAATTCTGTAAAAAAAGTCATTGCTAGTTTGATGGGGATGGCATTGAATCTGTAAATTACCTTGGGCAGTATGGCCATTTTCACAATATTGATTCTTCCTATCCTTGAGCATGGAATGTTCTTCCATTTGTTTGTATCCTCTTTTATTTCGTTGAGCAGTGGTTTGTAGTTGTCCTTGAAGAGGTCCTTCACATCCCTTGTAAGTTGGATTCCTAGGTATTTTATTCTCTTTGAAGCAATTGTGAATGGGAGTTCACTCATGATTTGGCTCTCTGTTTTTCTCTTATTGGTGTATAAGAATGGTTGTGATTTTTGTACATTGATTTTTTATCCTGAGACTTTGCTGAAGTTGCCTATCAGCTTAAGGAGATTTTAGGCTGAGACGATGGGGTTTTCTAGATATACAATCATTTCATCTGCAAACAGGGACAATTTGACTTCCTCTTTTCCTAGTTGAATACCCTTTCTTTCTTTCTCCTGCCTGATTGCCCTGGCCAGAACTTCCAACACTATGTTGAATAGGAGTGGTGAGAGAGGGCATCCCTGTCTTTTGCCAGTTTTCAAACGGAATGCTTCCAGTTTTTGCCCATTCTGTATGACAAACCCCATTGGCTGTGGGTTTGTCATAAATAGCTCTTATTATTTTGAGATACATCCTATCAATACCTAAATTATTGAGAGTTTTTAGCATGAAGGGCTGTTGAATTTGGTCAAAGGCCTTTTCTGCATCTATTGAGATAATCATGTGTTTGTTGCCTTTGGTTCTGTTTATATGCTGGATTACGTTTATTGATTTGCATATGTTGAACCAGCCTTGCATCCCAGGGATGAAGCCCGCTTGTTCATGGTAGATAAGCTTTTTGATGTGCTGCTGGATTTGGTTTGCCAGTATTTTATTGAGGATTTTTGCATCAATGTTCATAAGGGAAATTGGCCTAAAATTCTCTTTTTGTGTTGTGTCTCTGCCAGGCTTTGGTATCAGGATGATGCTGGCCTCATAAAATGAGTTAGGTTGGATTCCCTCTTTTTCTATTGATTGGAATAGTTTCAGAAGGAATGGTACAAGCTCCTATTTGTACCTCTGGTAGAATTCGGCTGTTAATCCATCTGGTCCTGGACTTTTTTTGGTTGGTAAGCTATTAATTATTGCCTCAATTTCAAGCCTGTTATTGGTCTATTCGGAGATTCGACTTCTTCCTGGTTTAGTCTTGGGAGGGTGTATGTGTCAAGGAATTTATCCATTTCTTCTCGATTTTCTAGTTTCTTTGCATAGAGGTGTTTATAGTATTGTCTGATAGTAGTTTGTATTTCTGTGGGATCGGTGGTGATATCCCCTCTATCATTTTTTATTGTGTCTATCTGATTCTTCTCTCTTTTCTTCTTTATTAGTCTTGCTAGCAGTCTATCAATTTTGTTGATCTTTTAAAAAAGCCGGCTCCTGGATTCATTGATTTTTTGAAGGATTTTTTGTGTCTCTATCTCCTTCAGTTCTGCTCTGATCTTAGTTATGTCTTGCCTTCTGCTAGCTTTTGAATGTGTTTGCTCTTGCTTCTCTAGTTCTTTTAATTGTGATGTTAGGATTTCAATTTTAGATCTTTCCTGCCTTCTCTTGTGGGCATTTAGTGCTATAAATTTCTCTCTACACACTGCTTTAAATGTGTCCCAGAGATTCTGGTATGTTGTGTCTTTGTTCTCATTTGTTTCAAAACATCTTTATTTCTGCCTTCATTTCATTATGTACCCAGTAGTCATTCAGGAGCAGGTTGTTCAGTTTCCATGTCGTTGAGCGGTTTTGAGTGGGTTTCTTAATCCTGAGTTCTTGTTTGATTGCACTGTGGTCTGAGAGACAGTTTGTTATAGTTTTGTTCTTTTCCATTTGCTGAGGAGTGCTTTACTTCCAACTATGTGGTCAATTTTGGAATAAGTGCAATGTGCTGCTGAGAAGAATGTATATTCTGTTGATTTGGGGTGGAGAGTTCTGTAGATGTCTATTAGGTCCGCTTGTTGCAGAGCTGAGTTCAATTCCTGGGTATCCTTGTTGACTTTCTGTCTCGTGGATCTGTCTAATGTTGACAGTGGGGTGTTAAACTCGCCCATTATTATTGTGTGGGAATCTAAGTCTCTTTGTAGGTCTGGTCTCTAAGGACTTGTTTTATGAATCTGGGTGCTCCTGTATTAGGTGCATATATATTTAGGGTAGTTAGCTCTTCTTGTTGAATTGATCCCTTTACCATTATGTAATGGCCTTCTTTGTCTCTTTTGATCTTTGTTGGTTTAAAGTCTGTTTTATCAGAGACTAGGATTGCAACCCCTGCTTTTTTTTGTTTTCCATTTGCTTGGTAGATCTTCCTCCATCCCTTTATTTTGAGCCTATGTGTGTCTCTGCACATGAGATGGGTCTCCTGAATACAGCACACAGATGGGTCTTGCCTCTCTATCCAATTTACCAGTCTGTGTCTTTAAATTGGAGCATTTATCATATTTACATTGATGGTTAATATTGTTATGTGTTAATTTGATCCTGTCATTATGATGTTAGCTGGTTATTTTGCTCGTTAGCTGATGCAGTTTCTTCCTAGCATCAATGGTCTTTACAATTTGGCATGTTTTTGCAGTGGCTGATACCAGTTGTTCCTTTCCATGTTTAGTGCTTCCTTCAGGAGCTCTTTTAGGGCAGGCCTGGTGGTGACAAAATCTCTCAGCATTTGCTTGTCTGTGAAGGATTTTATTTCTCCTTCACTTATGAAACTCAGTTTGGCTGGATATGAAATTCTGGGTTGAAAATTCTTTTCTTTAAGAATGTTGAATATTGGCCCCCACTCTCTTCTGGCTTGTAGAGTTTCTGCTGAGAGATCACTTGTTAGTCTGATGGGCTTCCCTTTGTGTGTAACCCAACCTTTCTCTCTGGCTGCCCTTAACATATTTTCCTTCATTTCAATTTTGGTGAATCTGACAATTATGTGTCTTGGAGTTGCTCTTCTTGAGGAGTATCTTTGTGGTGTTCTCTGTATTTCCTGAATTTGAATGTTGGCCTGCCTTGCTAGGTTGGGGAAGTTCTGGATAATATCCTGCAGAGTGTTTTCCAATTGGGTTCCATTCTCCCTGTCACTTTCAGGTACACCAATCAGACATAGATTTGGTCTTTTCACATAGTCTCATATTTCTTGGAGGCTTTGTTTGTTTCTTTTTATTCTTTTTTTCTCTAAACTTCTCTTCTCACTTCATTTCATTCATTTGATCTTCCATCACTGATACCTTTTCTTCCAGTTGATTGAATCAGCTACTGAAGCTTGTGCATTCGTCACGTAGTTCTCGTGACATGGTTTTCAGCTCCATGAGGTCATTTTAGGACTTCTCTACATTGGTTATTCAGTTAGCTATTTGTCTAATCTTTTTTCAAGGTTTTTAGCTTCTTTGCAATGGGTTCAAACTTCCGCCTTTAGCTCAGAGAAGTTTGGTCACCTGAAGCCTTCTTCTCTCAACTCGTCAAAGTCATTCTCCATCCAGCTTTGTTCCATTGCTGATGAGGAGCTGCATTCCTTTGGAGGAGGAGAGACACTCTGATTTTTAGAATTTTCAGTTTTTCTGCTCTGTTTTTTCCCCATCTTTGTGGCTTTATCTACCTTTGGTCTTTGATGATGGTGACATACAGATGGGCTTTTGGTGTGGAGGTCCTTTCTGTTTGTTAGTTTTCCTTCTAACAGTTAGGACCCTCAGCTGCAGGTCTGTTGGAGGTTGCTGGAGGACCACTCCAGACCCTGTTTCCCTGGGTATCAGCAGCAGAGGCTGCAGAACAGCAAATATTGCTGAACAGCTAATGTTGCTGCCTGATCATTCCTCTGGAAGTTTCGTCTCAGAGGGGAACCTGGCCATGTGAGGTGTCAGTCTGCCCCTACTGAGGGATGCCTCCCAGTTAGGCTACTCGGGGGTTAGGGACCCACTTGAGGAGGCTGTCTGTCTGTTCTCAGATCTCAAACTCCGTACTGGGAGAACCACTACTCTCTTGAAAGCTGTCAGACAGGAATCTTTAAGTCTGCAGAGGTTTCTGCTGCCTTTTGTTCAGCTATGCCCTGCCCCCAGAGGTGGAGTCTACAGAGGAAGGCAGGCCTCCTTGAGCTGCGGTGGGCTCCACCCAGTTCAAGCTTCCTGGCTGCTTTGTTTGCCTACTCAAGCCTCAGCAATGGCGGGTGACCCTCCCCCAGACTCGCTGCTGCCTTGCTGTTGGATCTCAGACTGCTGTGCTAGCAATGAGCGAGGCTCCATGGGCATGGGACCCTCTAAGCCAGGTGCAGGATATAATATCCTGGTGTGCCATTTGCTAAGACCATTGGAAAAGGGCAGTATTAGGGTGGGAGTGACCAGATTTTCCGGGTGCCATCTGTCACACCTTTGCTTGGCTAGGAAAGGGAATTCCCTGACCCTTTGCACTTCCTGGGTGAGGGAGGGGGGAGGGATAGCATTAGGAGATATACCTAATGTAAATGGTGAGTTAATGGGTGCGGCACACCAACATTTTCAGTTTTCTATATATGGCTAGCCAGTTTTCCCAACACCATTTATTAAATAGGAAATATTTTCCCCTTTGATTGTGTGTGTCAGGTTTGTCAAAGATCAGATGGTGGTAGATGTGTGGTGTTATTTCTGAGGCCTCTGTTTGGTTCCATTGCTCTATATATCTGTTTTGGCCCCAGTACCATGCTGTTTTGGTTACTGTAGCCTTCTATTAAAGTTTGAAGTCAGGCAGTGTGATGCCTCCAGCTTTATTCTTCTTGCCCAGATTGTCTTGTCTATGCAGGCTCCTTTTTGGTTCCATATGAAGTTTAAAGTAGTTTTTACCGGTTCTGTGAAGGTAGCTTGATGGAGATAGCATTGAATCTGTAAGTTACTTTGGGCAGTAAGACCATTTTCATGATGTTGATTCTTCCTATCCATGAGAATGGAATATTTTTCCATTTGTTTGTATCCTCTTTTATTTCACTGAGCATTGGTTTGTACTTCTCCTTGAAGATGTCCTTCACATCCCTTGTAAGATATACTCCTAAGTATTTTATTCTCTTAGTAGCAATTGTGACTGGGAATTCACTCATGATTTGGCTCTGTTTGTGTATTATTGGTGTATAGGAACGCATGTGATTTTTTGCACATTGATTTTGTATCCTGAGACTTTGCTGAAGTTGCTTATCGGCTTAAGGAGATTTTGAGCTGAGACAATGGGGTTTTCTAAATATACAATCATGTCATCTGCAAACGGAGACAGTTTGACTTCCTCTCTTCCTATTTAATAATCCTTTATTGCTTTCTCTTGCCTGATTGCCTTGACCAGAATTTCCAATACTATGTTGAATAGGAGTGGTGAGAGAGGGCATCCTTGTCTTGTGCCGGTTTTCAAAGGGAATCTTTCCAGTTTTTGCCCTTTCAATATGATATTGGCTGTGGGTTTGTCATAAATAGCTCTTATTATTTTGGGAACATTCCTCTGATACCTAGTTTATTGAGAGTTTTTAGCATGAAAGGCTGTTGATTTTTGTCCAAGGCCTTTTCTGCATCTATTGAGATAATCGTGAGGTTTTTGTTGTTGGTTCTGTTTATGTGATGGATTATGTTTATTGATTTGCATATGTTGAACCAGCCTTGCATCCCAGGGATTAAGCCAACTTGATCATGGTGGACAAGCTTTTTGATGTGTGCTGGATTCATTTTGCCAGTATTTTATTGAAGATTTTTGCATCAATGTTCATAGGGGATATTGGTCTAAAATTCTCTCTTTTTGTTGTGTCTCTGCTAGGATTTGGTATCAGGATGATGCTGGCCTCATAAAGTGAGTTTGAGAGGATTCTCTCTTTTCTATTGATTGGAATAGTTTCAGAAGGAATAGTACCAGCTCCTATTTGTACCTCTGGTAGTATTTGGCTGTGAATCCATCTGGTCCTGGACTTTTTTTGTTGGTAGGCTATTAATTATTGCCTCAATTTAAGAGCCTGTTATTGGTCTATTCAGAGATTCAACTTCTTTCTGATTTAGTCTTGGGAGGGTGTATGTGTCCAGGAATTTATCCATTTCTTCTAGATTTTCTAGTTTCTTTGCATAGAGGTGTTTATAGTATTCTCCGATGGTAGTTTGTATTTCTGTGGGATTGGTGGTGATATCCCCTTTATCATGTTTTATTGTGTCTATTTGATTCTTCTCTTTTCTTCTTTATTAGTCTTGCTAGTGATCTATTTTGTTGATCTTTTCAAAAAAATAGCTCCTGGATTCATTGATTTTTTGAAGGATTTTTTGTGTCTCTATCTCTTTCAGTTCTGCTCTGATCTTAGTTATTTGTCTTCTACTAGCTTTTGAATTTGTTTGCTCTTGTTTCTCTAGTTCTTTTAATTGTCATGTTCGAATGTCAATTTTAGATCTCTCCTGCTTTCTCTTGTGGGTGTTTAGTGCTATAAATTTCCCTCTACACACTGCTTGAAATGTGTCCCAGAGATTCTGGTATGTTGTGTCTTTGCTCTCATTGGTTTCAAAGAACATTTTTATTTCTGCCTTCATTTCATTATGTACCCAGTAGTCATTCAGGAGCAGGTTGTTCAGTTTCCATGTAGTTGTGCGGTTTTGAGTGAGTTTCTTAATCCTGAGTTCTAATTTTATTGCACTGTGGTCTGAGAGACAGTTTGTTGTGATTTCTGTTCTTTTACATTTGCTGAGGAGTGTTTTATTTCCAATTATGTGGTCAAGTTTAGAATAAGTGTGATGTAGTGCTGAGAAGGACATATATTCTGTTGATTTGTGGTGGAGAGTTCTGTAGATGTCTATTAGGTCCACTTGGTCCAGAGCTGAATTCAACTCCTGGATATCCTTGTTAATTTTCTGTCTCAATGACCTGTCTAATATTGGCAGTGGGGTGTTAAAGTCTCCCATTATTATTGTATGGTAGTCTAGGTCTCTTTGTAGATCTCTAAGAACTTGCTTTATAATTCTGGGTGCTTCTGTATTGGGTGCATATATATTTAGGATAGTTAGTTCTTTTTGTTGAATTGATCCCTTTACCATTATGTAATGGCCTTCTTTGTCTCTTTTGATCTTTGCTGGTTTAAAGTCTGTTTTATCAGAGACCAGGATTGAAACCCCTGCTTTCTTTTTTTTTTTTTTTCTTTCCATTTGCTTGGTAGATCTTTCTCCATCTCTTTATTTTGAGCCTATATGTTTCTTTGCACATGAGGTGGGTCTCCTGAATACAGCACACCAATGGGTCTTGACTCTTTATCCAATTTGCCAGTCTGTGTCTTTTAAATAGGGCATTTAACCCATTTACATTTAAGATTAATATTGTTATTTGTGAATTTGATCCTTTCATTATGATGTTAGTTGGTTATTTCACCCATTAATTGATGCAGTTTCTTCATAGTGTCGATGGTCTTTACAATTTGGCATGTTTTTGCAGTGGCTGGTACTGGTTGTTCCTTTCCATGGTGCTTCCTTCAGGAGCTCATGAAAAGCAAGCCTGGTGGTGACAAATTTCCTAGCATATGCTTGTCTGTAAAGGATTTTATTTCTCCTTCACTTATGAAGCTTAGTTTGGCTGGATATGACATTTGAGTTGAAAATTCTTTTCTTTAAGAATGTTGAATGTTGGCCCCCACTCTCTTCTGGCTTGTAGAGTTTCTGCCAAGAGATCCACTGGTAGTCTGATGGGCTTCCCTTTGTGGGTAACCCAATCTTTCTCTCTGGCTGCCCTTAACATGTTTTCCTTCATTTCAACCTTGGTGAATCTGACAATTATGTGTCTTGGGGTTGCTTTTCTCAAGGAGTATCTTTGTGTTGTTCTCTGTATTTCCTGAATTTGAATGTTGGCCTGCCTTGCTATGTTGGGGAAGTTCTCCTGGATAATATCCTGAAGAGTGTTTGCCAACTTGGTTCCATTCTCCCCATCACTCTCAGGTACACCAATCAAATGTAGATTTGGTCTTTTCACATAGTCTCATATTTCTTGGAGACTTTGTTCATTTCTTGTTACTCTTTTTTCTCTAATCTTGTCTTCTCACTTTATTTCATTAATTTGATCTTTGATCACTGATATCCTTTCTTCCACTTGATCGAGGCGGCTATTGAAGCCCATATGTGTTCTTTTCAAATTTCTCATACTGTGGTTTTCAGCTCCATCAGGTCATTTGAGCTCTTCTCTACACTGGTTATTCTAGTTTGCCATTCATCTAACCTTTTTTTAAAGTTTTTAGCTTCCTTGAGATGGGTTAGAATGTGCTCCTTTAGCTCAGAGAAGTTTGTTTTACCACCCTTCTGAAGCCTACTTCTGTCAACTCGTCAAACTCATTCTTCATCCAGTTTTGTTCCCTTGCTGGCGAGGACTTGTGTTCCTTTGGAGGAGAAGAGGCATTCTGATTTTTGGAATTTTCAGCCTTTCTGCTCTGGTTTCTCCCCATCTTTGTGGTTTATCTACCTTTGGTATTTGATGTTGGTGACCTACGGATGGGGTTTTGGTGTGGATGTCCTTTTTGTTGATGTTAATGCTATTCCTTTCTGTTTGTTAGTTTGCCTTCTAACAGACTGGCCTCTCAGCTGTAGGCCTGTTGGAGTTTGCTGGAGGTCCACTCCAGAGCCCATTTGCCTGGGTATCTCCAGCGGAGGCTGCAGAACAGCAAATATTGCTACCTGATCCTTCCTCTGACAGCTTCGTCCCAGAGGGGCACCCATATTTATGAGTTGTCTGTTGGCCCTTACTGGGAGGTGTCTCCCAGTCAGGCTACACTGGGGTCAGGGACCCACTTGAGGAGGCAGTCTGTCTGTTATCAGGGCTCGAACACCATGCTGGGAGAACCACTGCCCTCTTCAGAGACGTCAGCCAGGGACGTTTAAGTCTGGAGAAGCTGTCTGCTGCCTTTTGTTCAGATATACTCTGCCCCGAGAGGTGGAATCTAAAGAGGCAGTAGGCCTTGCTGAGCTGTGTTGAGCTCTGCCCAGTTCGAGCTTCCCTGCCACTTTGTTTACACTGTGAGCATAGAACCGCCTACTCAAGCCTCAGCAATGGCAGATGCCCCTCCCCCCACCAAACTTCAGAGTCCCAGGTCAATCTCAGACTGCTGTGCTAGCAGTGAACAAGGCTCTGTGGGTGTGGGATCTGCTGAGCCAGGCACGGGAGGGAATCTCTTGGTCTGC